>NC_140475.1:9650714-9743214 GCF_051167445.1 Perissodus microlepis
AGTCTGATTGTACAAATTTATATGATAAAATGACCGTACTGCTCACTTATGACGCGAAGAAACACTTATTCACTTATGAAATTTATGCTCCAAATCACTAGTTTCAAACTTTATGTAAATGAAATTCCATTTACAACAACAGACAATAAACCTACGTATGCGCTAGGGTGTGGCTCCCTACTGATTGACACCACTACCGTATGGGTGTGTAGTGTTCTCGATTACTCAGTACGATCCAACCTGTGCTTGTGACATCTGGTTTTAACAAAAACAAGATGGCTTCAGCCAAATTGCGCAACTCGAGGCTTCAGAATGGTAGTCCACAAACCGAATCACAGTGACCACGTCTATTTTTATACACAGTCTTTGGATCAAAGACATAAAATGATCTCAGATAAAATAACACTGCTTTTTTTTCTCCCCGCATAAGGGACACTCACTCTAAGCTTTGTTTAAATAGAATCAAATGTTCCAAACCAACAGCAATAAGCATATGATGTCGCAATATGAAAATTTACTGTGGCGTGTTGATTCACCTCTGACGTAATGTTTGAAAACATGTCATCTGTACTAATGACTATTTTGTCCATCTGTTTTCTTCAATGGTGAAGGCGACAAAATCAGACATGTTCTCATAAGAGAAAATTGTCTACCTGATTTAGACACCCGGTTCCATGCAGGTGTAGACAAATTAAGTGTCATCAGTCAGTAACATCTATCCATTCATCCATTTATTTTCTTCTTATCCAATTCAGGGTCACAGGGTGCTTGAGCCTATCCTAGTTCTCACATTCACACCTAAAGCCAGTTTAGATTTGTCAATGAATCCAATCGCATGCATGTCTCTACAATGTGGAAGGAAGCTAGTCGTACTTTGGGAGAACCCACACAAGCACACGGAGAACATGCAAACTCTACACAGAAAGAACCCACCAAACAGTGGAATCAAGGCAACCACACCAGCACGCTCTCCCCTACTTATTAACTTTTGTTCGTTACAAAACAAAAAACAAAACAGGTGAGTGAAGCATTACCAAGCCGTTTCATGAGAGTGAAATCTCTCAGTGCTTTTGTTGTATATTATGTTATTCAACACCATTTTGAATCTCCATAAGTAGAAATATGGCAGAAACACAGTAGGAGTATTATATGCTCTGTAAGTGAAACTATAACCGAGACTATGAATTTACTCTGCTTGCCAAGAAAAATGATTCTAAACACACCCCTGCCAAAAGGAAGTTGCACATCAAACCTAAAAGCAACATTTAAACCTTGACAGCTGCAAGCAAGCTTTAAAAATGTTGCCCGTCTTCGTCAGAGTTTAGTAATGTCACTTTCCCTGATTTCAGGGTTTTCAAAAGTTCAGCTTTCCAGCAGCTGCCTTTCCCTCTCATCTGGACATGCCAGCATGTAAAGCCGTCTGCAGCTTTTAGATCTCTGATCCAGTCACACGTTATGGCTAGATGATAGAATACTTTATCTTTTGAAGCCCTTCAACTTTCTCACTGCGGACTTTATAGTTCCACGCCTGAGTTTGCACTGTTGATCCACATAGCTGGGCTTGTGTGAAACAGTTTATCTCTACAGGGCTGGGGTGACAGACATCAGTGGCAGGCCGCGCCGGTGCAGTCATGAATGGATAACAGTGGAAGCTGTACAGTGCTGGGTAACTGCCTCTGAAAAGAATGTCGTGCAGCTGGAACAACAGACAGGTCCGGTTCCCATGGACGGCTCCTGTTCTGATGGGGTGGATCTGCTGTGTTGATAAAAAACCAGGACCGATGTTTTGTTGACCTCGTGTGCACCAGGTGTAACGGCCAATGTTTGGTGTACTGAGGATGGCAATGTTTTTAGTAACATTCGGTATTACTGTCCTGCATTTCTGTTAAACTAGAATCTATGAAGAAAGACCGTGTAGCTTTCTTTCATGTGTAGCATTTTTATGAACTCCTCTTTAAAAAGGAAATCCAGAAAAGTTTATAAAATAAAGATTTTTATGTCCTACCATCCTTACTTCTACCTGCAATCTGAACATTTAGGATAATGAGACAACAATAGAATAATGTGGATGAGGAGAGTCTGGAAAAATGAGCTTAAACTATCATGGATAAAACAGTGATCAGTAACATGTCACTAACAAGTAGTTTTTCTCTTTGGTAGACTGCTCATCTTGCAGCATGTGCATGCTTGAATGACAATCTATGACAGAACTAGCTTGAGGGTTTTGCATCATCACATCTGCAGGTTAAGAATTATCAGGAACAGCCATCCTCTGGCAGCAACTCCACTGAACCTTTCTGTTAATCATTAATCATTTAAGCACAGAGTTAAACTTTACCCTGTTTTATGACTTCCAACAAACAAAAGTACATATTATGGCTACTTTGGCATTAATTTTGTGTCATATTTTTTTCTAATAAGCACACGTTAAATAAAAATAAATGATAATGCAAGGAAGCAAAGCACAATGAAAACAATCAGAATCCAAATTAATTAGAGCACACCATCGGCTCCAATGATTCTGCAAACAGTGCAGACAAGGAGCTAAAAGCTGCAAGCTGCTGAAGCTTGAATATCAATGTGCAACATATCAGCTGTGAAACAAGAAACCTGATTGGCTGCAGAAAAGTACAGCTGTGATGGTAATGTAGAAAATAACTTAATTGCTTATTGTTCAGATAACAGTGTGAATCATTGGGGCCAGTCTAAAGCACACACAAATTAAGATTAAGAGATATATATATATCCTCAGAAAGGCACATATCCTTACGTGCAAAAAAATAAACCCAAGGTTCAGCTGCACAGTAATAATAAGGATAGTCTGAGCTGAATCATGACTGACAGCCGCTAAATAAAAAACACTTTCTCCAACTACTGCAAAGGAATGTGTGAAGGGGGAACGTAATATTATGGCTCGTATCATGTGGTGGAAGGCTACAGCGCTTCACCGTGTGCATGTGTTTCATTCAGGGTGGAGCTATATCTATAAATTCCAACCATGCAGCCCTTCCCTTGAAGGAGACCCTCCTAACATTCACAAAATTAAATGCCAGGATTAAAAAGGGTCTTACTGGTCCCTTCCACCCTTTGGAAAGCTTGTAATTACTCCCTCAACCAGGTCCATCTCAGAAGGCCCGCATAACCTTCTACATCTACTAATCTGCAGAACGCAGCCAAGCAGCTGGAAACATAAAAAGGAAGTCCAAACAAGGAAACAATACTTTTGACATGAAGAATGGAGTTGTATTTCTGAAATAAGACAAAAAAAATGTGAAAGTGCATCTAAAAGAGGATACATGTAGCAAACTGGAAAAAGCATAGAGATTGGTGTTTTTCCATTTATACATCATGACGTACTTGTTAAGACAGAGCTTTTATTTCCTGTAGCCTTTCACGGCCCATTCAACTCAATCCCAAAGTTTCTCTCTGTGGAGTTTGTTGAGATAAGTGAATTGAAATGTAAGTTCTGGAAAAAGCCAGTAAGAGGACCAGGAGTTCAAGATGTTCTCACTCATATTAAAGCTTCAATGGACTTTTGACAAAGTACTTGTTATCTTCAAGTTGTTTCCTTGCTCATTTATCTAATAAAAAACAAAGCTATCTTTCAGCCATGAAACAGTCACTAATCTTATATTTAGTGTGGATTTGTATCAAAACTAAACTACACGTAGGGTACTTTCTGAACCTTTTTACCTCTACTGCCCTCAAACTGTAAAATAACATCTTTATTTAGGCAAACCTGGAGAATTTATGGCTACAGCAAAGCAACAAACAAAAAAAAGTCTTCCAGGAAGAAGTGGAAGACACTGCTGCAAAAATATTATGACGTGAAACGGTGCAGCTGCAGTGATCGTGCTTGTAATGGATTGACTGAACTTGAGGGTTAAAAGGCCATGGCTTAACTTGCTGATCCCTCCAGATGTTGGCACTGCGCTGAGAAATCAGTGGTTAAGTTTTCGTGCAGAGAGATAAGGCAGCGGAGGCAGTACAGTGCACTGAACATTACTGTAGAGGTAACATATAAACAAACAAATCAAATCAAACAAAGTAATGATAATCCAGCATAATCTAATCAGTATCCAGTCTGCTCCGTGGGTGAAGACAGCTTCAAAGCACGTGGGTCCATTAGTGTGTGTCACACATGACCAGGCGAAAATCCATGAGAAAAGGTTCAAAGTCTGAGTCTCCTCTATGGCCATTAACATGGATGTGAGACTGGCTTAATGCCAGCAGGACGCATGACTAATTCACTGGCACAGAGGCAAAGTCTGAAGTAAAACTAAGCCACCACACTGTAGATGGCCATCTTGCACGACAGGATGGCTAAGTTACAAAGCTGCTTACCTTAAAGTGTGCCATGATAACAGTAGGGGGAAAACAACCAGAGAACTAGATGCTACAACAATAAACAAACTAGGAAATATTTTGGAGAAGCTTCTCCTCAGAGCTGGGCCTTGTAATGAAGAAAAAAAATTAAGCCAAAATATAAACAGCAGGAAAAAAAAAAAGATGTTTGTGGATGTTAACAAGGCCACCTGCTGTTTAACAGGACTGACCTGACAGCCTTTGCCCTGTGGCGTCACAGCTATCAGCTGCACAACGCAAACTCCTGGAAAACAACACTGTGCTCAGGGAAGCAGTACAACTGAATGATTGTTGAGTAGATATATATGCTATGCTAACACTACTGCAATTTTGCTTAGAGAAAAAAAAAAAAAAGAAAAAGGGAAAAAAAAAAGAAAAAGGAGATTTAAAAGCCTTGAATTACTAGCCAGTTTTGTGGCTACACCACTGAAACAAGCAGCTGTAAAACTATCACTGTTCAAGAACATTTTTAACCGTTAATGCAGATGGTTTCATCTGATTACATGGCTGTTTTCATGACTTCTGTACACTGCTGTTATCACACAGATGCGTTATACTTTGGGAATCCTGCTTGTTCGAGCAGCAGCCTGAAATCTTTTTCAAGGAAAATCAGGATGTCTTCTTTTCCCAGAAGTAACAAAGAAGATCCTCTGATTATCTTTTTTATAGAAAGACGTGTCATATTAGTGTGCATGTGCTTTTGTGTGTAGCGACTTGGTGCTATAAGCTCTTTAGCGGTTTGTGTGTATTTTGTTAGTTAGTTCTGACCATAAAAACAAGAACCCCCAGACTGAGGTGGTTCACATACCTGTGAACTCTATACAAAAACATACACACCTCACGCTTTAAAAGACTAAACTTCACAACTCATAACACAGTACTTCCGTCTAAACGTTTCTCTATTGTATATACCATTTCCCTATTGTGTATATTGAACTACGGCACAGAATTTCGTTAAGTGACTATCTAGTAACAACAAAGAATCTTTGAATACTGTTTCTGGAAATATGTTATGAATCTATGACCATTCTCTGACTAATTTAAGATCATATGAATGTAATTTGTCAAAAGTCTTAATATGCATCACAACAAAGAAACAAAGGCGCTTTTAAAAATAAAACAATTGCACATACTTCTAATTCAATAAGAATGTGCATGACTAACATTACTGGCTCTTGACATGCCAACTCAATTAACTGGAAATTACATTATGTCAAATATACCAACAACATCTCAGCTTAAGAGGCATTAATGCAACAAAGGAGACATTTTTTTCCATCACATAAATTATGAGGATTATCCTGAATCGAGGCAGTGATAGTTTGCAGATCATGTGAAGTCCATCCATGATCAGGCCAAAAGAAGCTAACAACGGCAGAGTCTTAATCCTTTCCTGAGTTTAAACGTCTAAACTGATAAAGTTACATCATCCAGCATAACAGAAAGATAAATGGCATAGCCCAAACATTCTTCTCCCGTTGTTCTCTTGCTTGATAACTTGTTCAAACTTGAGTGTTGCTTTCTGGAGGGGTAGGGCAGTATTTTAAGAGCAGGATAAAGCATGCCATGCTCTGGCACAGTCTGAAACAGCAGACGGATATCAGATTCAGCCCCAAAGCCTGTCACACATGCTTTGGTTTGTGTCTGGGGAAGATTTAAACAAGTTGGCATCTGACCTCATCCATTGAAGAAATGAAAACAGGAAAAACAGCATAATGTGCAAATCCATGTCGTTTATAAATTGGGAAACTGAATATGTATCCCAAAGGCTTGAAATTCAGTTTTATGAGGTAACAGCATTGTTGCTGGGGTTTGTCTAAGACAAATATAAAAACAAGCCTAGTATTTTGCTACTTTTAGATAGAGTCCACACCCTGAGAAATTCCAGGACCTACATCAATCACCTTTTCCAGCTGTAGACATTCATCATTTACAATGATTTATAAGTTAGAACATTAAAGAAATGCTGTGAGTATTAATACTTGATGGTGAAACGCTATAGAACAAGACCTGTTTGTGCAAGAAACAAAGCTGCATCATAGTGTGTGATATGATTCACTTTGATATGCTAAATGCACGTCAGCTTTCAGGGACTGAACAGCTATTAGCAGAACTTCAAGCTGCAACCTGAACTGATTGAATTTGCTGTCAGACAAAATGCTGGCATCCAACCGGCTGCTTACTCTCTGACAAAACTGCACACTCATACAGAATTCTAATTTTAACACATCTCTGCTTTTGGGAGTTAGCATTATTAACGTGACCTAGACAAAAGAGAGAGGCGAGCATGGGCTGAAACATGAATCCCTCCTGGCCTATAAAATCCACCCTACCCTCCCAACCAACATCGTGCTTATAAAGGACTCCCCCACAGACACACACATATACAGAGAACAGGACTGCATGCTGCCTTTGTTTGAACTCGACCGTGGATACACTCTTTCCACATCTTGTGGCTGAGACACACATTTGATTAATTTTGAAGCTCATTGTCATGATAATCTGAGGTTTGACTTATTTCTTTCAGCCTGGCAAGAGAACAGTCATTTTCTAACTTAACTACAACTGAACTCCAACAGCAAAGCAGCACTATTATATAATTAGAAAAATACACAAGATGAAAAGTTTAAGTAATTCTGAGACTTCAGCATGAACCAAAAAAAGCTAATTTAGTCTCCATCATGTGACATACCATACACCCCGAGACAATTATTTCAAATTACAGACCCTTTACCCAGAAAAACTACATCACAAATGTTAATTTTGGACACAGAACAGTTTGTTATATTCTATTAAAGTTGGTGTGATCTCCTTCTTGTGGATGTAATTTGCAGTACAGAACTTATGGCAACCTCACTTTTAAAACAAATGTTTCCACATTCCTCTGGTCAGACTGCAATAAGAAGGTTGCATCCATCAGCGTGTAAACATCAACATTGCAGGTATCATAATCGTAAAGTCTTTATCTCTTTAAGTCTCAAAAAGGAAGCCAGAAGTAGCACAGCTTGTACTGTGTTCTCCAGGGCACAACTGCAACACGTTCAGATCAGCCCAAAATATAATTTCATAGGTCACCCAGTTCTAGTTATAGAAGCACAAAACTCTAGATCAAGGCTGGTTTCTCTGAGGGAAGCTGCTCTTTGGAGATAATTTGTGCTGCAAAAACAGTGACTATAAAGGGCTTTGGACGAACTCACCATGCCCAATATTTACACTGCGTTCAGCAGATGGAGGCTAATAATCTTCAGAATTTATATTCTTATTCTAAATGTAATAACAGCAAGTAAAACATGACAGTTTGAGACACCTACAGTGACTGCTGTTATTGATCCACCTTACATTATGTAGCTGTGATGCATTTTTCATTGCTAATAAAACTGAATGACTTTCCATGAGGGATCCATTACTTACCATGAAGTCCAAAGTGTGTCAGCCTGAAACACATTAACGAAAAATCTGCTGCAGCTGAGAGGCTGAGCTAGAAACAGGGTGTACTGCCCTTTCAACTATGGACAATCTCAAAGGTCAAGTGTCAATGAGGTCTTGGAAAAAACACAATCAGTGCTCACTCATTGTGTGACGATCTCAACTCATCTACTAATATAAATGTTAACCATATGTAATGAAGAGCTCATGGTACAAAAATGCACCGATTACTAATAGAACTATAGTTTCTTTCTGTTTTGCTTAATGTGAATTAAACTGCAAAGCAGAGGCCAGAAAAAGAGAAGTTAACAAAGCATTCAGCCTCCAGGTCATGAAATACGTGCGTTTCTGCACTAAAAGGATGATGGCAGGTTTCACATTCTTTCTTTCTAGTTAAAACAAAAAGACAAATCACACATCAGTAGCTGTAATCCTGAATTTCCTTCAGTAAATTGTTTAGCTGAGGTAGTAATCCAGCCAGGTTCTGACACGCCTCATCTTGTGATCAATTTGGCTGATGTCCGAAAAAGCAGATATACTATATGTGATGTCTGTTCTTCAGTAGCTATTTCCCACTGAGTTTATATTTTGTTTCACAAAGATGTGAATGTTTTTAGTAAGGGCTGTAACAATATCAGATACTTTTACTGCCAACTTTAATAGAGAAAATAATTCACTATCACAATATTATTGCAATATCTGTAGAAACTTAAAAGAATAAATATAACTGGCTATCCAATACCATGATCAACTCTGCTAAAGTGCCAACTAGAAAGTAACAGGCAAAAACTTTATATAGATATTATTTTTAAACGTCACAGTTATACTGCAACACCACAATCCTTGTTGGCAGAGGTGATCTTTGTTTTCTAACCTCTAGCATAAAGCATTGCAGGAAACCCTTCAATCATAGATTTATTTCTGTGTTTGATTTTCTTTGTTAGATGATTTTAACAGGTCTGCATCAACCTTGAGGGCAGCCTTAGTTTATTCTCAGGTTCAAAAACTATAGCAAGCTGTGAACACATGGCCACAGAGCAACAATCCTGAAAACGTGAGGTTGGGTCTCGGGTGTGGCCAACAATGGCTGTCTAAGCCCAGCTGTCCTAAGAGAGAAAACAAGTGCAAAGCTAAACCAGACTGGGGGCAGGGTGTGGCATGGCAGGGGTGTCATGGTGACAGAGCAGGCCTCAAAAAGAGAAGGGATGCTAAATGAAGCCATTGTCTGGCCCAAGTGAAGCACACCACACAAAGAATGGCACATTCAAACAGTCATACAGGCCTATTGTTGTGATGGGAGAGCAGAGTGCTGCAGGTCCACATATATCGCACAGGATCCACGACATGTCAAACAGAGAGAGCTTGATCTAAGGGCATGATGCACTAGCACCAACAGGAAGAGCAGGAACCATAATTACCCAGAGGAACCAACTAAGGAAAGACTTTTAGGTCACTTTGTCAATAAAAATCCGTCAAATATTAATCCAGAAACTTGGCTTCTTCATTCATCCTCCACCCAGTTGATGGAACTGATTAGACCAGTGGAGATCAGCAAAAGGCAAAAATACAACATACAATTATTATTCCAGTTTTCAACAATGCAATTTTAAAAACCAAAAAACAGGAGATCAACTTAAAATTCAAATTTTCCCCTGTGAAGTAGGTGTGGTAATAAAATCACCATGATGAGTGAGGGTGGTGGGGTGGAGCCTATTCCAGCAACCATAGGGTACACCCTGGACAGATCGCCAGTCTGTCACAGGGCTGACACAAAGAGACAGACAACCATTCACACTCACATTCATACCTATAAGCAATTTAGAATCACCAATTAACCTAACCCCACCAATTCACTAATCCCATGAAGTAACGACAGCGGAATTCACTGAAAGCAGATGGATTTCTGTTTTCTCACAGTTGCAGTCAGACTGCCCAACCCTTGTGGAAACAGTACAGGGAGGGAATTAGGATGTGAAACATTTAGCATGAGTCAAACAAAGTCAACTATCTATGGTATGTGCTAACTGGATTTGCTACTTTCTACCTTGCTTGCAGTAACTGTGAGAGTCACTTTGACTATTCCAGTAAATAATTATCTTTTAAAAGCTTAACTAAGGCTATTAGACATTACAGTATATTTAATGTAGTGTATGGGAAAAAGTTAAACCAGTTCCCAGATGCCATGATTTATAGTAACTACTTCACAGAATATCATTCATATCCTTCCTTAAAGGATGCACATGCACACCATCACGCACACATATGGTGGCCTCAGGTGCTCAGCTGTGCCAGAGCCACTCCTGAATGACACCCAGCATTGAAGAAAATGATTAGTCTACACTTCCCCCATCCTTTTTGTCAGGACTGTCAGTTACTCTTCCACCCTTAGTACTTAATGTGAGCTTCCCAGGGAGGTCCCCCCACCCAGCTGCTATGTAGACGGTCTTGTGAAACGTAACACTCAGTTCATTAGCCTAGTTCTCCATCCGTCCATCCGTGTGTGTGTGTGTGTGTGTGTGTGTGTGTGGTGACAGACAGAAAAGCAGATAAAATACACCACTGCAGTTTGTGGGTTGGCACACTCAATGTTGATAGTTTGCTCTGTAGAGCACAAACTGAAGCAAACGCTTTCCCAGTTTTTAATACAGCATGACAAAACTGTCACCCTTCCATTTCATACATTATCAGATACTTGTGCTATTCACATCTCTATTAATGCTGTACTTTTACATCCAGTTGGTGAAAATTAGAGGCATATCTGGGCTGAGACAAGAATGATTTTATTCATTTACTTGCACACTGATATTGCTCTGCTGGTCTCAGAGCACCAATGAGGAAATTTAAGGACAGAGAACATAAGTCCGATTGCTGCCAACTATAACTGACATTCACAATGGCACAGTCGATTTCACCAGGGACAGCTTTTGTTAAAGTCTGTTTCCAACAGCACGGCAGTATGTTTGCATCTGTGACAACTGGAGGATGACATGAAACATCAACATTTGACCACTGCCAACAAAAACAGCACAACCGCAGTTGCAGTGACTGAATTCTGCGCACGTCTGGAGAAGGCGTAACTCTCAAGGTATTTCATAAAGCAGACACATCTTTTAGTCTACTGAATCATCATTGTGGATACAATTTTCCTACTTTTATTTTCTTGTGAAACTCAAATTAAAACAGTTACAAAAAAAGTTCACTTGCTCTGTGATTTAATTCAAAAAGATAAACATTCATATGAAAAGGTGTTAGCATGATTCTTCCCCATGATTGTGGTTCTGTGTAATGAACTAAGTTTGAGTAAATTACAGTTGAAACTAAACTTAAAATACAGATGATCTGCATGTATAGATTTCTGTATTTCTAAATTTCCATAACCTGCCAGTCTTAATAATCAAAATTAAAACAGAAAAGCTTGAAATATATTACAAAAGGGGTCACAGCCCTATTATTCAGGGATTAAAAGTAACTTACTTAGTGTAGGTTTAAGATCTAAAACCTATTGGGTTAGACTTAGACGACGATTATGGCTGCCCTTTGTTATGAAGCTTTGTTTCCTTGGTATCCATAGAGATGTGTTCCTGTTGATGATTCTGGACAGCATAAGTGCAGCAGAAATGAAACGTACTTCCTATTGAAATGAGTTGTACCAAATGTCATTAAAAGTGTGACAATTCATGTCCACGAACATGATCAAATAGATTACTTTTGTGTGACTATTTCACGTTTTTGCTATGAGACTGGGATGGATCACAACATGTCATAATGCACCACTCGGTGTGCTTTTGATCACCAAAAGCTGACCTGACATAGCTGCTAACAGCAACTGATAAACTGAACTAACACAGAGCAGCAAGGCTTGTAAAGGTACATGCATCACTGTTGTGTTTGCTCATCAGTCAGGCAAGAGGACCCAACAAGCACATTAGGTAAACACAGTCTAAGGTGGCCAGGTGAGATGATTCACCACAAGAAACAGTTGAATCAAAAAGCCTCAAAGTGATTTTAGTTAGACACTATTTGCAAATCTGTATAGTTACACAAATACCGATATATCTGTGCTTGTTAATACTACCCAATTACATCATAGCCACTGGATAAACATTCCCACTTGGGAAAGCATGTGCTTACAACACAGACTAATCACTTGCAAAGTGCCCCTTTAAAAAAAAAAAAAAAAAAACCTTGTAATTTGAATGTCAGGGCCTGTTGATGCTCATCTGTATCCAGCCGACTCCTTGTCTGCACATTAATGCTGTCGACAAAATAACAGCATGGTACATCATGTAAGGCTTCTCCAGTGTTTACAGTGAAAACACGTCTGCTGATCACACCACAGCAGTAAGCCGTCTCACAAGACAGCAGCGGCCCATTACAAGCACACACAGCCCCCCCCCCTAAATGATTTAGAGCATTTTCATTCTCGGGAATGTAAGTCCTTTCTGATAAACATCCAACAGGGAATAAGCTTACCACCGTGGTGATTTGTCTCTGTGTTGTGACCTATGACTTCATGACTTCTCAAAAGAGTGATTTTACTTGATAAAAGTGAATATTAACTCAGGAGAGGCAAAGTCTTAGAGCTGGGCAGTAAGAGGGAAGAAACGTTCTGAAGGATATTTGTACTCTACTCACATGTCTCTGCACTCAAATCAAAACTTAATGTACATGAAAGAGAGTTAAACGTTATCATGCACGGACCTTTGTGCCTAAAGACTCTGACAGGCTTACTTTCCAGCTCTGTACACATTGGCCAAAGTTCACAATAAAGACCTGCTTATTAAAATTAATTTGTGATTCATTTGTCCAAATAGTAAAGCTGGCCTTCTTGTAATCAATTTTCCAAAAATCTAAATAATATTAGTCAAAATTACCATTTAGATTCTTAAACGTGGATATGTGAGTTGGTGTAAGTTTAGTTTTGGTCACACAGGTTCAGTAGTTAATTATGAGCACAGGTTAGGGTTCAGACATTAACCTTTATTTTCCTTAATAGATTATAACACCACTGTCCTGTCCAAAAAATAAGTTACACTATAAGAGATATTATAAAAACGTAGCCAAAACCACTAAGGAAATTGCCATGGTCCTCTTTAGACCTACTTTTTCAAACTTTAGTGGGGTTTATCTAGCCTACACAGCCCCCCCTTTCCTTTTTCTTTTTTTAATAAACTACACAAACAGGTAGAGGCGACACAACAAAAAGCAATTTGCAAAACACATGCAAATAGTACCGGACTCTCACCTTGTCCGGGCGAGGTTTTTGGATACTCGCGTGCTCCAGAGTAAATAGCTGCATGAATATCAGTGAAAATTCAACAAAGACAGCTCGAGTAAATTCACCGCAGTCATGTCAACGACGGCTGTAGCACTGACCGGCCACACCGGTACGGAGGTCACAACCACCACCAACAACAACGCAGCCCAAACGGCGGTGTGGGTTCTCGGGCGGTTTAATGGTTTAGCCGTTAACGGTAAAGTTCTGTCTGAGGACAGTCCCCTTACCTCGTTACGGTGAACATTTTTTTTGGTAATCGCTTCATGTGCTCGGAAAGGTATAGCGCAGGAAAAACATTCAGCGCAGACGGCAGGCAGATAATTCAACCGACTGGTTGGTCCGGGCTGCTCATGAGGTCATCGATTTACTCGAGCAGGTAACGCGCATGCGCTCTATTATTCCAAACCTGTAGTCCACTGCTTCATGGAAGTTGTAGTGTAGAAAGATACGAGCGCTGTTCACCATGACCTTTTAATTAGTAGCCTAAATATCGTTGTCATTTGAAGGTTGAGGTCAAAGCTAGGTTTTAAATGCTCTGGAGGTCTAGATCTTTTGTTGTTTTTACTTTACTTTTATTTATTTTCTATTCGATTTGTATTTTTGTGTTATAAAAAAAAGAAAAAAAATCAATTAATTTAGACACAATGACCATGTTCCAGTTTATTAATTGTGAAGATTTCATCCTGTCTTTGAAAAATAGCCAATGGAACAATCAAGAAGAAAAATTAAGGTGCTCAAACTCTAAGCCTTAAATATACACACACAAAGGTTTGGTAAGTAATAATAAAGTAATTTTGAATATTTCACAGCCAGCCATCCACCCCCCACCCCCTTTGGAAGCATTTTAGAAAACATCTCCCAGTTTAGCTACAGTTAACTGTCTAAACTCTCCATCAGCAGTTTCTTTATAATGTACTTCACACCACAATGAGATTATCTGTCCTGTTTGACTTGTGCCTTTTTTCTCATACTTCTCACCCTCCTCCTACTATTCCCAGCAGTCAGTTCCAAAATCCAGAGCTGCCATGGCCACTCTGGCCTCAGAAAACCCTCTCTTCTCCATCTCATCACCTACAAACAGTGAACAAAGGCAAGCTTAGGACGCATTTCATCAAACTGGTGATCAAGCTGGGCCTCTACAGAAGCAGCTGTGTTGCTCAGCACGATATCTGGACTATAGCCAGGTCTCCATAGGAACTACAGGAGAAGGTTGCTGGTTTTTGTGACCTTATAAACCAGTCCGGCACCAGCTCACAGGCTGGATAGTGCACTTGGTCTCGGCAAAGGCACCTTTTATGAAAGTTTGATCTGTTTTTAAGTAACTCTCTCTGTGGGATAGTGTTGTCCTTTGCAGTGGATTTAAAACATGGCTATTAATTAGTTAATGCACACTTTCCTGTAAGCCTATTCCAATAGAACCTGGCATAACAGTCATTGTAACAGCTGTAAACTGAGTACTGTGTGATAGTAGTAACAGGGAAATAGTTTTATTAAGTTAATTTTAATTTCATGTAAATGAAAAACCCTTTAGTACTAGATTGGAGCTAGAAGACAAGTCATCTGAGATGGTTTATTGCCCTCTGGTGGAAACAAAGTTAAACTGCATAATGTAAGTCTCAGTTGATACACAGCATGAAGTTATTTTTTTGAGATGAGGATATCTCATTGGCTTTGCTTTGAAGGAACTGCAGACTCGATCTAGCACCACGCTGCTGCTAAGCAGACCTCTTCCTTGCCACTAATGAAACAGCTGCTGTAGGCATCATGGAGTTGATTGACAACCGTCACATCTTATGCATGTGCACATCTGGAGTGTACTACTGCAGATGCCTGTTTTATTGCAATTCACAACTGAATTTTATAAGACAAACTGTTTTAAATGCTTATTAACCAAAGGCAATTAGTTAAGCATAATTCATCCATGGTGATATAGCAATTTTACAAAGAAAGACTACTTTCTACTCTCTCTGGATATGGTTTTTGAATTTTAACCTCCTAAGACCTGAACTCTTTCATGGAATGCATTTTCATTCATCTGAGAACAGAAAGGTGTTCGGAGAGATGTTTCCGTCTTTGTAAAATTACACAAGAACTAAAATAAAATTTCCCATCAGCAGCATTTTAAACCCTGAGATTTAGGGTATTGTCACATATAATCCTGTTTAAAAGAACCTAACTCAGTGGGGGGTTTCTAATTAAATGACTGAATATAGATTATTAATACAGTTTATTAAAATCAGTTCAAAATCCACTTCCTCAAGAAGGGTAAACAAAGCAAGATGGTTTGGCAGATTGTTTTCATATTTCATATTGACCTTGGAGGCTAGATTAAACTTTTAATGAAAGCTGTCAATAAAAACCCACCCTATGCTATGAATCTTTTATAACTAAATATGAGAAGTTGATTCTGGCCTGGCTCATTATTTTTGTTATATCAGATCTTTAAAGGGACATGTTATGCTTTTTTTCTTAAAAATACTGTTACAATTGTGGATGCTCACAACAGACATAACCTGACCTCATTATTTGACACGTTGGCTATGTGCAGGTTATGTTCCCCCAACAGTTCCCACCAACAGCTGAACCCTCACACCCCAGTGTTTCCAATCAATCAATAATAATAATAATAATAATAATAATAATAATAATAAAAAGGACCAGTTCTGAATTTTATCTTAACAAAGCTAAACACAAAAGAAGCTTCAGTAAAACTATTATTTCCTCTTCCAAAATCATTCCAAGTCACTTTAGGTTCACTTTATATTGCACACATAGTTGCCAATATCTGACCATCCGTAGCTCCACAGTTTGAGAACCAACAGCTAAAAGAGTAGAATGATATATAGATATAGATGTAACTTTGGTTCACACAGAATGACGCACACCAGCTCACAGGGGTTATTGTTCAAAGGCTCACTTATAATTTATTAATGTTCTCGCCACACATCCGCAACAATCCTGCATCCACATTCTGAACAGATGACACTAACGGAAGAAAAATAAATAAAGAAATCACATCTTGCAACGATGTTTGTGAAATGCAATTCATGGCAATGTGCGAACTGTCAAATCTATATTCATCTTTTCTTGAATACACTGGAATTTGACTGGCCTGTCTGACAAAAATACTCAGGATTTACAGCATAGTCTCGAAGGACTCATAAGTCTGAGAACTAATAATCCTTTCTGATAGCAGCAAATCAATTGATTATCTCACTCCTCAACAATTCTGCAAGATCACAGGGAGTAATAGATTTAAAGTTGATGCATTTTCATCTTTGGTGGTTAGGCCTTCATTAAAGTACATATTTTCTGCATTAGTGTTTTAGTCACAGGGATCAAATTAGCCTTAAAAAAATACTTCATGTCCAATAACTCTAATTACATTACATTGACAAATAAAATAAAATGGAAAAAAAAAAAAATCAGCAACTTCTCCCAATCTTAAAGATGAACTTCCAGTTATCAATATAGTGTCGTGTAAACCATTGCCACCACAGACCTCAGTAGGGAGATGGCTAAACAAGTGTGAACACTGCAAGAAATACTGAGACAAGGATTAGTGTTTGATTCTTCAAATTGATGTCAGTTACAGAGCTGGCACTGAAACGGGATCAAATCCAAGTCGGGACAATATCAGAGCGACAGGCTGAAGAGAGGTGGGGGTGGGGTAGGGCTGTGGGTGAGATGAAGTCATTTAATAAACATCGGAGTGCTTGTGTTTCATTGTGTTTGTGTGTGCAGCTTGTAAGCATATGTGTCACGAGTTCTGTGCCCACTGCTTCATAGAAGGAAAGAAAGAAAGAAAGAAAAAAAAAAAAAAGGATTTTTGTGAGAAGCACAAGGCTCAGGGGGGAGGTTATGGCCACAGGGAGAAGAGAGAGCACCAGGCTCTTTTGTTGTTCTCTGCTCTTGGTCGTGTCAGTAGTCCAGCTGTTAGCCACAGGTCAGTGGAGTGAGACACTATGCCAGGGAGCGCTGACGAGGTTTGATTCTAGGATAGAGCTGCAAAGAAAACAACAGGAGAAATGATTTATTATTATTATTAGTCACTGAAATCTTTGATGAATTCTTGTTTTGCAATGGTACATGTAAGTGGCATCTAACTAAAAAGTCAAAGAGTCAATCAGCTCGAGGGTAAATTTTCATTTTTGCTTAAACTTAAATTTGGATAACAAAGCTGAAATTTGATTGAAAAAAATTGAAATGGGGGTGAGAGGAGTGACGTTTACCCCCAGCAGGTTGCGGGGAACATAGCCCTCATTGTCCTCGAGTCGTGCCCACCACCACTCCGTTTCGCTGTCGTCTTGTCGTCGCAGGATGGTGATGGCGTCCCCCTCACTGAACGACAGCTCGTCCGGATTTTGGGCTTCATAATTCCACAGAGCGTACACCGTCCCCTTGTTCATTACGCCCAGCTTCTCCTGAACACCTGCATGTAAGAGAATCCAAACAAACAGTTAGTATAATTTACAGTTCAGGATACAATCAGGATATTTAAGTATAATCTTACATTTGCTACATTATTTTTATTACAGCCTCAGCGATTGGACTCAAAGGATTGGAAGTCTTTCTAGAATTTGTACACACCAATTGGTGTGATGTTTCTCACCGTATAGAAACTGGGAACACTGGAGGTAGCCCTCTTCCATTTCCTCGCATTTATCCGCAGCAGTCTCCACATCGCTAATGGTGCTAGCAAAGATGGCGGCCCCTGACTCGACCAACAACTTACAGAGATGAACACTGTTGCAGGAGGCTGCACAGTGAAGAGGAGTCCTGTTGAAGCACACACAAACACGAAATATGGATACAACAGGTCACGTAAACCTTCGCATTCTGTGTCATCATCCAGTTTTCCTGCGTATGAGGACTCACCATCCATCACTGTCAGCAGCATTGACGTTCACTCCAAAATCCAGCAGGAACTTGACTATGTGGTGATGTCCCGCGCACACTGCGTTGTGCAGGGGTGTGATGCCTTCGTCATTGGCAGTGCTGGGATTCTCCACCTGGAAAAAGGAAGGACCGGGACAAAAAAAAGATGAGTGCTTAAACTACATTCACATATAAAACAAATTAAAGTCTATAAATAGAATCAGAGCACACCTCATAGATGATCCTCTGGACCAGGTCAAATTCTCCCTCCAACGAGGCGTCCAGCAGGAGAGCCAGAGGGTTAAACTTCACTCTGAAGCCATGACCAATGCGGTCAGAGTTTGGTTTTTTTAGGTTTGTTCGCTTCTCCTGTAATAATAGAGAGGAGGGATGAGCCTTTGAAGCACTTTTATTTCTTTGAATAAAAGTCTGTGTATGTGTGTCTCTCACCAGTGGTTGTGAAACCCCTGTGCCGCTCTCCTCTGGAGTGGTGACCTCCGGCACAGGGCTGGGCAGCGCCGCTTCGGAGCCTCCCACGTTGTTGTTGCTGTTGTCCTCCGATCCCTCAGCTTCAGCGGGATCCATGTGTCCTTCTTTTGGTGAGGCCACTGGCTCGTTGTCATTAGCATCAGTAGCGGCAGGGGGAGCGTCAGAGCCCGGCTCCTCTTCGCCTGGTGTTGGCGCTAGCGGAGTTTCTGAGAGGAGATTCCCATTGTCTGTATCAGCCAGAGGGTCACCTCCTAGGTATCCAGGAGGATTACTCGGTTGATAAAATGGTGTTCCATTACCTGCACCACTCCCACCTCCAGATCCACCAACTCCATTTCCCTCTATGCCTCCTGCAAGAGTGTTGAATCTCTGGTAGAGCAGTTTCTGGATGTTGGGTCCGCTGGGACCCTCTGGTTCTGTGATGGAGCTGCGCTTCTTCAGTGGTCTCGGAGCGTTGGCCAGCTTTTTACGGAGCACTTCAAGGTCAGCGTCACTTTGGTAGCGCAGCGGGGAATGTACCATTGGCGTCAGCTTGGTTGGGCTGAGTGGCCGTGGTATGTTCTCCACACTGGGAGGAGGTGCTGACGGCTCAAGGTGCTGGAAGCTCTCATGATCGTCATATTCTCCGTCTAATGTGTCCTCACCACTGGGTTGGCCTTGGAGCAATGGGAAGGCCCCTCCTGACTGACCAAAAGACAGAGGCGAGGGAGGCGTCGAGCTGGAGGGGAGAACAGGCTTCCCGTATACTAAGAGAGAGCAGACATGGTAGAGTTAAGGTTGAGGGCATTGATGCCATCATTACTTTCATTATTAATTCACTTTTCCATTTTGCTTATAATAAACAAGAGTTGGCAGTCTGTAATGCCAAAGTTAAAATTGTATATCATTTGTCCTCAGAGCTTGCGTCGCCCCTAAAATTCCTTTTATTTTTTCACACTTGAAAACTTAAAAGAATTTGATTTATATGATATAAGTATATCATCACATTTCAGACTGCAACTAACTAAATATTCTCAATTTCTGGGCAAAAGATTCATAGAAAACTGTCCCAAAATCTCAGTCCTTACCTGCTTTAATAGCAGGCTTTAGTGGCTGGCTCTTTGGCGCCAACTGCTGGAGGTACATGTGATAGATGGAGCTAGAGTTCACGGTAGGTGGGCCCTTTCGGGGAGACTGAGGCCGTGATCCTCTGTCTGGGATGAAGGGACGCACTGCCACAGCTGGCGGAGGATCCAGTCGTTCACTCATTCCAGAAGGAAAGAGCGGTGCATTAGGCTGGAAGGTGGGGCTCGGTGGCACTGAAATACGCTGCTGGATCTGCTGGGAGGACGAGCCTGTGGCGGGGGGCACGCGGGGCCAAGCGGGAGCTGGTGGGTTTGGGAGTGGGCGAGGTGGGGGAGGTGCATCTTTACGGCGCTCCAAAGAGCTGGCTGAGTTTGCGGAGGTGAGGTGGGATCCGTATGGTGGTGGCTGCGGCTTGTTGATGGCTGGGGAGGACACAGCCATTTTGGAGTCTAGCACCTGTGAAGAAGCATACAGGCATTTATCATTAAAACAGCTGTTATATGCAGAAAAAAAAGAAAGATTCACTCCATCCCACTGAATAAAAATCCATCTTCAGCAGCCAATTTACCATATGTGCAACTGGTACCATACAGGCCTAGGAGGTTGCCGTGGTTACCCATAATGTGCATGAAACATGCCGACCTGTCTCAAAAATTAGCCATTTTGCTCTCCAAGCTGTATAGAAACTCAGTAAAGTGCAATGCAGATGAAAAGCAGAGAACATTCGCTTTCAAAGTGAAGGTTGTGCCTTATAACTGAAGCTAACATGTTTCAAAAAATGTTTTTTTATTTTAAAGACAAATGCTCTCCATTTTCGGTTCCAGTTTAGGAGTTTAGGAGGACGTACCTTTTCTGCACTTGGAGCACCGGGGGAGCCTGAGGGAGCACTTTTGCCCTGGGTATCAGTCCCTGAGTCTCTTCTCTCAGGAGGTTTTAGAGTTGCACTGGGCTTGCCTAGAGTAGGCCAACCAGTTTCATTAGCTATGGCATAAACAGGACACAGTTAGTGGAGAGCAAAAGAAAGAAAAGATCACACAAGTGACTTGAAAAAGCATGTCCATCAGCACTAGTCTTAAACGGCAGCTTTTTCTTATGACTAAGTGCACTGTGTGGAATATTAGTGGTGACATTTCAAGACCACTAGTAAATATAATGTTGTAAACACATAAAACAACTATACTGTTTTGACTGGAGAGGTCAGGATTTTTTTTTAGATGCCCATCCTATTAACCAGACACAATAAAGAAACCAAGAGCTCGCTTTATGTTACATTTATGTCCATCACTGATAACAAATAGACATCGATCCAAGGAGAAGATCTTTCCCATGAGCTCCCCCACTCTCACACATCAGAAGGGAGATTTTCTTTATTTCTTTTAAAAGTACAAACTGCATCAAATTAAATGTTTCAAGAGGCGCCGCTGATCAATAGGATCAAAATCCCGAGCCTTCACATTAGGTAGAGGAAGGAATTTATGCATATTAGTATGTTGCTGATTTTAGTCACGTAGTGTTTAACTTAGTAACTATTATTGGTATCTACAATGAAAGTTAAGATGATTTGGCTAATAACAGATAATAATAACTGCAGAAAATGTGAAACTAAAAAGAAAATATGCAAAATTAAAAATAAAAAAATAGTAATTTCAAACAGAAAGGACAGCATGAAAGGAAAGAAAAAGATGACAAAAAACAACAGAAATAAGTGCTGCACACACAGAAATTATAATAACCGTCACAATCTGTCACACAGCAATAATGCTGGTGAGTGATGTGTTAAAGATGTACATAAGTGCTATCATATATTAGTAGACCAGAGATTTTGACTTGTTATAGAACAGGTAGAAGAAACTTTGTCAAAAATCATTCCATCAGCTGTGATTGTAATCCACGAGAGTGTGTAAACATGCATAATGATAAAGCCATTGAACTGGCACACCTAAAACAAATGCACTACTTGTAATGTTACAAATCACAGCTGTGCTTTTCCTGCTATAACAAACCAAAATGTTTTACAATGAAAGAAAAGTCTAAACAGTTACAATAAGGCAACACTATCCAGAGTCTAAAAGGGAAAATCTGGGTCTGGTTCTTCTCAGATTATCAGGAGTGACACTTAAAGAGTGAATCCTATGATATTTTAACATGCACAGGTTAAATTCCTCGTGCATGTAAAGCGTTTGACAGCTAAAAGTGATTCTCACAGCTTAGCTGTTGTGAGAGTTTGGTGCGAAGGTTAAGGTGGCCGCAGGCCTGGGAATGAGGTGAAGTTAGAACAAAGCCACGATATTATGGACTGCTTTACATGTTAAACTTACGAGGCACTCAACTCAGCGAACCTTCTCAGAAGTGTATGAGAACACACAGGACCAGCAGCGCTTTGCCATCAGTCATGTGAGGCATGATATCAGCTACAATCAACAGCACCAACTTCGTGCAGCTTATGCTTTTAAACAGCACGCCAGTACTTTCAAGTCACTGGCAAATCCACAGAGGAATCTTAATGACCAGTCAGTGATTTATGGATTCAGCCTGAGACAGTTGGAGCAATTTACCCATCACAGCAGTGAGTGATTAGAGTGTAGGTGGCTCATGGTGTTACCGGGGAGAGTTCTTAAATACTCAATTAGTCCACGCAATAAGAAACTCGATTAGATGGAATCAAAATTGTATGGTGGATTACATTGTTGTAATATGGAGGGAGAAAAAATGAAATCTGGGGCATGCTGTGGATCCTGTGCTACAATCAAGACAAGGTTCTGCAGGTGCCATCCTTTTGCTTATGCAGCGCTGTGCACTCACGGGACGTGCCGTCAGAGCCAGTGGAGGCTCCAGGGCCCGGGTGTGATTCTGGAAGGGACGGGGGAACCGGGTCCACAACGATGTCTAAATCAGACACTTTCCAAGGGCCGGGAGGCTTTCGCACACCGTCTGCCCCAAGAAGAGTCATCCCCCACCCAACCCCCACACCCAGTGAGACAGACATCACAAAGACAAGACAGGATAGACATGAAAGAGAGACGGAGAGACAAGGAAGGGAAATACAGGTTACACAACACAGGAGAAGAGTGAGGTTAGAGAGGAAGGGAGGAAAGAAAAGCAATCACAGAAATCAAGCCCAGGTGGAGAATCAACTGAGATGTCAGGTAGGAAGGAATCAGTTCAGGCAGAGGAAGGAACTTCAGCAGCATGCAGAAAGTGTTCAATGTGTAGCTGGAAATGCTGGATTTATGATCTATCTGAACAGAACCCTGGATGATTGGAGGTTTCTGATACTGTCCAAAGTCTGAAATCAGTGATCTCACTTTCAGACATTCATGCCTTCGTTGACCAGCTGGCTCTACAACAGCGGTCCCCAACCTTTTCTGTGCCACGGACCGGTTTATGCCCGACAATATTTTCACGGCCCGGCTCTTAAGGTGTCGTGGATAAATACAACAAAATAAAACCAGTACCGGTACCAAAAGAGAAGATTTATTCATAACACATGGGAAAAAACCCAGGGAAACTAAGTTGACAATAAAAACGATTTAAAAAAAAAAAAATGCTAAAAACCAATAAAAACCCTGAAAAGCATTAATTTCACACCCGAGCCTCAACTCTCAAGGCCCAGTACCAAACGTCTCATGGACCGGTACCGGTCCGCGCTCCAGGGGTTGGGGACCGCTCTTCTATAGGACCTGCACTCTCAGACTACATGTACTAAACTTGTCAGTGTTTTTTAAACATTTCTGCATTTTCTAAAAAAAAAAAAAAAAAAAAAAAAAATAGAAAATCTCCATGTGTAAAATGTTTGGGTTTAAACAAACCTGATTTAGTGCGGCCATGGTTGGCTTGGTTATTAACACCCAGAGTCTGTGGCTTCAGTGGATCTGGTGGTATGGTGTAGCCGCCTTCCTGTCGAGCCGGTACTGGAACCTGGATATATGGCCCGACAGCAGCAACCCGACCCAGAGTGCCAGGAGCTGGCTGGGGAGACGGAGGCCCATTGGCTCTATTCAGCTATAATAACAGAGAATGAGAAATGTTTGAGATGTCAAAACAGCTAAAAAGCGAAAACTGTATAAAACTTTCACTACTCCAAGGGCTTTACAGCTCCTCTAAGAAGACAAATGAAAACTTTTCTTTGAGTATCTATAAAAACTTTAAAACAGCATTTAAATGTTTTATTTTAAATAATAACCCCCCCCCCCCCGCAGTGTATAAGCTGATGTCTTACAGAGAGATAGAGGGGAAAAAAACAAAACAATGAAACTTTCAGAACTTTCCCGCCCCCAAAAATATGTATACAGGAGATGTTAAGGGCTCCTAGTCTTACAGGGAGGTTCTCTTTTTGACGTGCCTCAGTTTTTTTCTTGTAGAGACGCTCCCTCAGCTCACTGATGCGCTTGTCCATAAGCGTTACTTCCATATTGCGCTTGTTCAGAAGCTCCTTCTGTTGCTGCAGCTTGCTGTTTTGCTCCTGATTCAACTTGTTTCGAATCTGATGATGAGCGAAGACATAAACAAAAATGCATAGAAAGACTGGACCAAGATAATCTGCTATCACTGTAAACGTAGCGGAACTTGTAAGAGTATGCACGACATGATGCACTAATTTCAACTCTGCATTACCTGAAGCTCCTGGTACAGTTTGCGGAGCTCCAGCGCTGCAGCACCGGTTACTTGGCCACCCAGGGACGTCTGTATGCCATTCAGCTTTCCTCTCCGCAGGTCCTCTAGCTGCAGGCTAAGCTGCTCCACCCTCAACACAGCTGCCTGCAACTCCGCCTGCTTCTCCTGGAACAGGCTGCTAACCTGCTCGATCTCAGCCGCTGCATTTAGGAGGGGGAAAAAAAAGGAAAAGGATCTGGATCAGCACCAACAGACAGCTTCTTTGTTTGGGGGGAAAAATTACTCCAAACCATTCATCAAAAATCAAATGCTATTCTTGTATTAAAGAAACGAAAAGATCCTCAAGACCCAGACGTTTCAGAACTCTTATTCATCCAAAGTCAAGAGTTCTGAATATAAAGTATGCACTGATATGAGATATAAATCTTCTTTCAGTGTCTGATAGACTGTGAAATAGCTCGAGCCGAGCGCAGACAACCTTTCTGTGAAACAGTTACCTATCTGATACTCAAATATAACCATCTCTAATGAGTGGTGGTAAAGTAATGCACATATTTTAAGTATACGTACACAGGTTGCCATTGATGACCTTGCTGTAGTCCACCTGGCCTCTCATTGCGCGAATCTTCTTGAGCTTGGCCTCTTGGCTCTCCACACGTTCCTTCAGCCTCTGCAGCTTCTCGCTCTCTGAAACGCTTTGCTGCTGACGTCGCTCCTGCTGCTTCAGGTAACGCAGACGTTGCTCCTTTGGAAAGCAAAGCAAAGAGTGATTGATTCACAGGGAAACCTTCATAAAACGGTGGTTTTAAACTGTACAATTTGTATATCTTTATAGGTTAAAACATAAAATCCCAACACACAAATCAAAAAATCAGCAGGGCACCACCCAAAGCTTAAAGGAAATCTAAAACTAGGCTAAATCGTTCTACTGAGTACATTAAGTGAATTTCTGTGCCGTGTCAAGACGGTCTGAAGGCTGAAGAAAGGGTCAGATGACTTCATCTCCGCCCAACTGAGAATTGCTCCAGTTAAAGTCCTAAAATAGGAAATGACAGGGCCAGGTTTCCAAATGACTGCAGGGCTTCAAGTGGGCCTACTTTTCAGACACCACAACAAAGGCAATAAATAGTCTTTCTATCAGTGAGTCTACAGCGGGCTTTATTTTGCATGACTGATCAGCATACCACAAGCACGGTGGTCAGAGTGAGTTAGTGCAATGAAAAGTCACAGAGTGACAAGGTAGGCTGTTTGTGCGACGTTCAGCTCCTCCTCCTCCATTGAAGGAGAAATCCTGATAATAGACAGTAGGAGGGCAGCCACCATTGGTTTGTGAGGTCCTTTTCTGAAGCCTTGATTTTTAGCAGCATATTTAGAAGCACACTGCTTTTGGAGTATAAAGTGACTCTACAGTGCTTTGTTCATTAGCAAGATGTATCCATAGATGCACGGACGCAGATACTTGGCATTGATTAGCCAATTTTCTTTTAAATAATCCTTAGAAATAGTTCTCCAGGCTTGTTGAAGAACATTAAAATCTCTTCGTTGGATGTTGGCTGCCTTTTGTTCTGTTCTGTCCCACACTGCTTCAATAATGTTGAGGTCCTGGGAGACCAATCCATGGAAAATTTAATGAAATAATGACAAATTAAAATTTGGATTCATCATTCCATAAGACCTGTTGCCACTCATTTTCAGTCCTGGTTTTTTGTAATTTGGCAATTCCTCTTTTCCTTCCTTAAGAGTGGCTTCTTGACGGCCACCAAGCACAGCACTATGGACTGAAAGCACTGTGAACTAAGACCATTTCTGATGAGGCTTCAGTGAATCATGATTGATAAACTGAGGATCCAGTTGCATTTCTCGGGTCTTGTGCCAGGTCTTTGCTGGATTCTTTTCCTCATCAAGCATGACTTGATGCAGTACTGTTCATCTGCATGTAGATCGTGTTTTAGGCCTGCCACTTCCTTTGTCCTCCACTTGTCCAGTTTCTTCAAAGAAAGCACACTGGACACTGAACAGGATATATAAAATTTTCTTCTAATAGTTCTTTGGGAATCATGTTTATTTGCAAAAGTGCTTTTTTATCACTGTCAAATTGTGTAATATTTGGCATTTTTGATGGATTTACCCAAAGAAACTGGAGCAAATTTGTTTTTGTAGGCTGTTAGTAACCGAGTGCCTAAAGATACAATTTAAAATTGGTTCTTTCCCAAGTTGTCTGTTATGTGTAGACACAGTCCTGGCTCATCCCTTGAATAAGTTTTTTTTTTATGTTTAAATGATTCACAAGTTGGTGTTAAGTGGTTCAAACAAAACAAACATTGTGAAAATGGTCAGGTACAAGAATGGACTGAAAACATTGAAAGCCCTTCAGAAAGCCTAGAACACTAATGTGCAAGACCACTTTATAATTATAAATATTAAGAAATAATGGGCGACTCAAGACTTGCACAGTACTGTAATTTGTCAAATAGCTGGACTATAAAATAAATGCCAAAAATTATCAACACCTCACAAACAGGTACTGACATATACAGCTGTAGTCCTTATTAGTCTGCTGCATGTTACCTCGGGTCACTGACCTGGGCCTCTTAACTTGTTTGTTATACTGGTATCTTTTTAATGACAATGTCACAACATTATATGGCTCGCATCGTGGTTAATTACAGGCCTAGCTAGCTGCCTCTGTGTGATGCACCCATATAATGTATGGTTACAGCTTACTATCCAAGCTTTCTTGCATTAGCTAATAACTTGACGCCACCCTACGGACTTTCAGCTAAGCACTCGACCTGCTTGTCTGAAAGTCAAGCAGGTCTTTATTGATAATTATTCACAAGGATGCTTTTCACAACTCCAGATAAAATCCTGATGATGTGGAGCTGCAGCTGGTTAGTGAATAGCGCCAATTCCTGTAAAAACTTGAGCATCATTTCTGACCGACTGGACAATCCTGGCACCGTGACTCACACTGCATCCAATCTCATTCGTTACATAATGGTTTGCCCCCATTTCAGGTCACGACAGACTCTTTGGATGAGACGAGTGCAACAACATTCCACTTTCTCTCCGACAGAGCGGTCCAAGGCTGCTTTGTGTCCTGAACTTGATTGAACTAATGCCCAGGTTGCGTCTGTGGCATCGGACTAAATGACACACCATCAGGCCAAACCCTGGCCAAGGCTATGATTTGTCAGGTCTGCTATGTTACTCAGTTAAGTTACTGCAACAATTTTTCAGTAACACATCCCAGCATAAGAACATTTACCGACTTGTTTTAAGCACAGTTTTACAGAAACAAACACATAATATGAACTGCAAAAAGACGAGAAATATGGACTCACTTGTGCTTCCAATTAACACATTTTGTTAGCATAAAACAAACTTTGCATAAAAGACCATGACTGTATTTGGAGGAAGGATTCGTGGTAAGAGAATGAAGCTGCTGATACCTTTGCAACGAGCATCTGCTGCTGAGCCTCGATTTGCTGCTGCTGCCGTGTGGCCATCTCCTGCAGCTCCGACAGCGTGAGCTCCACACGCTGGCTGCCCACCTACACACCAACACAGGAACTGGTCAATACACTGAAATCTTGCCAACTACTCTTGAGGTTGAACCACTGAGACTGATGATTAATAATGAGTTTAATGAAGGTGTTTTTTAAGACTCACATATGACAATATTTTAATCAGGAAAAAAAGGCTAATTTGACAAAAAAAAATATGACTTATAATTCCTGTACTAAAAGGTGACTGATTCAGACTCAAAATTACATTACATTATGCTCGCCTCTCAGCCAAAACATTAACATTTAACAGCAGAGTTGTTCAACATCTATAAGCAATATAGATATTTGTGCTTTTTTACACCAATATTCAGGTAAATGTTTGATAGCACTCTGCTATGATAACACAAAGGTCAAGTCAATAAATGCAGAATAATACGGGCCTGCAACATTACATAAGCCAAAAATATTATATAAGAAAAAGAAGCTGAAAAACTAAGCACAGAGAAATAGGTTACGAAGAGAAAAAAAAAAGCCATTTGCAGAAATGATTTTAAAAGATGTCTGGATTCAGTAGCCAGAGGGTCAAACTGCAGTAGACTGCACAGTACTGAGAGCTGGGGACTCTTTCTCCAAAACAGCATCATTATGGGACCTTAATTATGATGGAGAATCAGTTAGTGGGCAGTAGGCCCGAGCCTCTGAGGGGCAACATGTCATTTGGTGTTTATACACACAGCATAAGCTTCGTATCGTATAGAGGCATTGCTGAAGTAAAAGAGTGGAGCTGTGACCAGACACGAGGCTGCTGCGTTACTCAAGCACACAAAATTACCAGAAGTCGGTTTTGTTACAGCAAAACAAAAACATGAATCAGTTTATTACATTTAGCTCTGGTTGTCCAGAACATAGAGTTCTAGAGGTTTAGTTAGAGGAAGCTGTGTTTCCACACATAAAATAACCTGTTGTTGATGGCCAGTAACACTGGAGAGCTTTACTCTTTGATGACTAGGTGGACTGTAAATGTGCACGAGCTCTTATATCAATACACTGAACATGTTCATCGTTAAACAGAGCTCGGTAACTGACGTCACTGTGGCATCACTGCACAATGAATTGTTTGGCAGACAAACAAACAACTTCATTCATTGCTACTTCATTGCTTTACAAAGTTTAAAAGAAAATGAAGTGTACGAAACTGAAGCTCTAAGGGGAAAAAGTGAAATCCAGCGTCATTGCAGATCCTTACAATGCGTCAAAAAAACGAAAAGATTAGAGACCACAATGCCTCACGTACCCCTCGCATTCCCCGATATGTTTACCCATCTTGCATGTGGTGCGAATGCCAACACCACAACACAATTTTATCATTTTAATTCCCACAAAGCACAAGTTCAGTTTAGCAGTGGCAAATTTGGAAATGTTAAATTTATATTTAAGATGAATATGAATGAAGAACATCAATTAACTGTGTTTGCCCTACTGTTTTCAGCCAGAGGCAAAATTGTAGATCTCAGTCGTTTACTTTTCTTTAGATGTGTATGTTTATAAATTTGAAACTGCTCTAAATTAGTGTCCAATAGTTAATAATCAAATTCCTTAACAACTAAATAAATACATACAACTTTGCCCTCTGTTTAGTAACTCAGACTTCTGTTTACTACCACCACAAGTCTGTAAGCTCAGAGCTGAAAACCTTCTTGAAACTTCGAGTCAGCTGTCAGCCCAAAGCTTTGTAATGAGCAGCGACACAAGCCGGTACTATTGATCATTTTTATTGACTGATCAGCCTGTGTCTGTCCATTACATTTTACATGCATAGCACAATCGAATGAGCTGAAGTCTGCAATTCACTTGTGTGTTTGTGTTGTTTTCTTATTGCTCATGTTTGTTGTCAGTGTTTGTCACTCTCAAATAATCGCCGTCACATAAGATGCAAAAGAGCAATGTGGTGTGTTAAGTATTTTTTTTAAATATAAAAGTAACAAATCATAGCTCGCTATTCAACCAAGTGTTACAGCTGTAAAAGATAAGTGAAAGAGAGCCCTGCACAACCAAACGCTACTGCAGCCAAACCAGAGACACAGACCCATGCAGCAAACTGTCGACTACTTACGGAGAGCCTGAACAGAAATTTAAATGAGAGGTAAAAAAAAAAAAAAAAGAAAAAAGGTTTCACCTCCAAGAAGAGTTTTCATGAAGTTGAAATTTTGGCACCCATGTGTTCTTCAAGAGCTCACAGAATAAAGGCAGGCTGGCTTTTCCCTACAGAGTTTTGGATTTCTAGATTCAAAACACTGACGACTACCTTTAAACAGAATACTGAGCGAACACGCTCCACCAAACTACAAGCGATATTGAAATGCTCCCAGCCTTTGCCTTTGGAAAGAGCACTGAGAGGGAGGAGACGATGCAGGAAATGTCATGGTGCCTTTTTTCCTTCAACAACAGACTGAAAAATGTAGAATACTGGCTCGAGTAGAGCTTAGTAAGAGGCATATCGTGTGTCAAGTGCATGGATGCTGGATCCACCACATATTTAAAGTAGTGGGGAGGACAATAATACCAACAACAATACATGCAACTACTGCTCTGTTTGGTTAGAGGAGACCTTAAAAAACATGCGCCTCGCTGGGAGTAAATTCAACTTTTACTTTACTCAAAGAATGCAACAGTAGTGCACCCACATAGACAATCTTTTACTACTTGGCATTTGTTAAGACTTTTAGTTATAAGGGTGTCTAGAAAGCCTCATAAAGGCTGGAAGGGCAGCATGATGACTCAATCGAGATAGAGATGGGCAGAGTGGGGGAAGCCACTGGCACATAAACACGGCCATGCTCAAATGCACTCAAGCAACACTGCATCAGTGACAGTTCCTCTGAGGGAGAAATCGACTCTTTCGTGTGGCGAAGAGAGAGAAACTGAGCAGACAGCAGGAAGAGAGGACGAAAGCAGCCAAGTGCACGCTGATGAGGGACGCCGTTCTGCAGGATTTCATAAACCCATCTGCAAATTGTATACATTTGCCCACAACGACTGTAATTGCTTGCAAATGTAAAGTCTTATCAGGGTAACACTGGAGTAATTCCTGGGATGTGTGCAACTAGTTGTCTGGACGTTTAAACATTGCTGTCCTTGCTAGTCAATCCCAGAAATACTAGTCTGTTAATAAAATAAGAACAATATGTTTAACAGCCAACAGCAACGGGACACCACCCGGGGATAAGGCTCTCTCTCTCAGACCCACTCTGCCTCCTGAGCTACAACCTACAAATCCTAAGCTATTAATTATAAAAGATTTCAAAGGAAAAACAGCAACCGAGACACTGGCGTCGCAGGCAGTTTGATATTGTTGCCTGGGAGAAAAAAATTAAATCACTGAAATTATTAGTCATTTTACTAGTCTTGACTAATTCAATTAAATTTCTGGGTAGTGCCAATGAGCTGTCATTATCATTTATGGCAGCTAAAATGGTGATATAAAAAAAATTAATTGTAATCATAGTATTCCCTACAGGGATCGCTGTTCTTTAAGATGATGATGATCAGCTCTGCTGGGCTGACTGAAAGCCTCTGGGGTTTGGGCAGCAGCAAGTGGAAAAGCTAAAGCACTGATCCTCTTAACAACCATTATATCATCCAGAGGGCCGACTAATATAATCCTCTAAATCAGATATTAAGAAGAAACTTGGACACAAGTTAGTCTCAGTACTTTGAATGGGAGGAGCCATTCAGTGTCTCTTTCGGTCAGTAGTGACACTAATGATACAGAGTGTGTCATTTGGTGCCAATCAATAGCCAATTTCTATATCTACACTCTAAAGTATTACACTGTTTATTTCTGAGGCTCTCTCCTTAAGCACATTACTCGTGAAATAAAATAAAGCACAGTAGATTAAAGCGCCAAGTTTAGGTTTATTTATTATACAAAGAGCTGTGGAGGAAATACACGCCTTTTAAACACAGAGTGCTGAAAGTTTTAAAAGTAATATCTGCAACCATCCACAAACACCCCCTTCACCTCGTGACCATGAAAGGTCCTTCATTACTCAGATGTTTGGGCTGTTTGAAGATTTTAATTTACCTGCTGAATGTTTACATTTTGTCCAAAGAGATAATCTGAAAGCTTTGGTAAACATCTGCGTTCGCCCTGTTCCCTCTATCAGCAGGGAAATCATCAATAAACGCCACCATGCCACTTTCATTAGCAGCCTCATCACAACAGAAGCAAAACCGCCATGTTTGACAGATGAGGTGATGCTTCAGAGCTCGAGTTGTTCCTTTCTTCTATCCATCATTTTCAAAGAAGCTTTTTTTTTTTTTAATGCTTTTTTGAAAACTGTACCCGCCTTACTATTATTTAAGGCTCACCCAGGGTTTCTATCTTAAGACGAATCCTCTTAGCTTCTGTCATAATATTACTCCATCTTGGTGCATTCTTGACTGTAATTAATTCACCATTAATTCTGACTAATCAAATCACTTTGATTTATCTGCTTCTTTACACATACTGACATCCATTCAAACCCATCTAGGTCTAACTGGAAACACATCTAAGAAAAAAAAGCAGGCCTTTTGTGCATAAAACAACACGCAGGAAACATTTAGTCACCCAGTGTCCAGTTACTTTTAAATACTTGAATACTGGTTCTGTAAAAAGGACTATACCTCACACGGTTCTTTTAATACTGACAAAAAACCTCAAATTAAATCTGAGAAATGATATTTCACTGTAGAATTTATTTTTAAGTACAATGGGCTATGTACATGTAGTCATGTACATAGTTAAAAGTTGCAGATTTTCTAGGAGAATATACAGAGGATAGCTTCTGGGTGCTTTTATGCTCTTGAAAACAAAAAAAAACAAAACAAAGCAAAAAAAAAAAAAACACTCCCTTCATCTCCTGCTGTGCTAGATTCTTCCTTCAACCCTGAAGGTTGAATTAGTTACAATTTCTTGACCGCAACACTTTCTTGTTGAGAAATCTGGGACAGATGGTCAGAGAGAGAAAGCTGTTCCCAGAGGCTGCTCTTATCGAAGTCATTCACATCTCTTAGTACACACATCCTTAAGCCAAAGAGTACATCAATGGGTACACCTGACAGGAAAACGCCAACAGTGTGTGGAAAAGGAACAGTCCTGCCACACCAGAGCAGAGATGAGTTTGGAGTTAAAATCATATTATTACGGTGAAGCATGACCAAAACCCCCAAAACAAAGACACATATACTCCTGTTTCATTTCTAGTGTGTTTTATACTTCTATCTTGTACTGTGAACTATAGGGCAAATGTTAAAGAATACTACACAGAGACAGATATTTCAACATTAATTCTCACCCCATTCTCATTGTGCTTGTCTCCAGTATTTCCACTTCTGCGACTCATTTGCTCCTGAGACTGCTGACTCCCTGCAAAAAAGGGGGGTAAAAAAAAGAAAAAAAAAGAAGCAGTCACCATAAATAAATAAAACCCGAAAAACCCAATACAGACATGCAGTGTATTAGTGCAACACTCAAGAGTGCAGGAGTGCAAAGATGAACGTACCGCACGCAAGTGAAGATTCAGAGACAACCACCATTGTCTGAAATCGTCTTAAAGTTCACTGGTATGATTGCACATGACAGGGGGCTTTAAGAACTGGGACAAGCACTGCTAACTAAAGCCACCTACCTCATACTTTTAATAAGTGTATAAAAATTCACAGCAGAGGACAGAAAACTGCCCTCTTTTCTGTAATAAAAAAAACAAAAACAAAAAAAACAAGAAAGAATGACCTCAGCTTTTATTTGGTAGTTTATAGCCAATGTAAACATGATCGGGAAGACCACCAGGTAACTTGTATTTAAAACATTACAGACTCAGGCTGATAATATTTAAGAGTGGATGTTACACATAGCTGTTTATGTGGCCCTGCTCTATCCAGACAGAAAGACAATGTAATTAATGTGCGTGGGATAGCTGGCAAACCAGTTATTCCATCGATATTCCCCTCTGAACAACCTTTGCTTTTTTAATTCTACAAAGCTTTTAAGAACATAACGACACTTCACCCATTTTAAGAAAGGCTAAACTAATATTTACAAAGCTCCAAAAAAGGAGAAAACAAAAACAGAGAGAAATCTGGGCTTTTTTGATGTGTAAAGTCTGCAAACGGCTTGGCTAGACCAGACGTGGCAGAAGAAAACAGAAAGAAAAAACACCAAGTGACACCAGTCTTCGTTACAAGGAAGGCAGAACAGATGCCAAGAATTTCCCGACAGCTATCGACTCCACCCTCTACTGTTCAGCCTTCTGTGTGAAAAAACAAGCACACAGAGCAGAGAAAGCAGCAGACAGCACACACCTTGATCGCTGCTCTCAGTTGGTGAATCTTCGTGCCGGAGGAAGAATTTGACTTCTTGCTTCCGAGGTCCCCATTTCTGCATGTGTTCATACATCATGTGCTCAAAGGGGATTGCTCGCTCTGAAAAGTTAAGGAAAGGTCGACCAGGTTCAGTCATTTACAATAGGTACACTGATTTTCAGCTTGCCTGGTACTTAAATGAACAAAAAAACACTTAACTCTAAAGCTCAGTGATTAACTTGTTATACAGTCAGTCGGCACTTCATTAGTTACACTCTGCTAGTACTGGGTTGGACCCTCTTTTGTCTTCAGAGCTGCCTTAAATGTTCAAGGCTCAGATTCAACAAGGTGCGGGAAACATGCCTCACAGTTTTTGCTCCATATTGATATGACTGCATCACACAGTTCCTGCAGATTTGTCGGCTGCGTGTCCATCATATAAATCTCCCATTCAAGCCCAGCCCAATGGGGCTCTATTGGATTAACATTGAGACCTTGTTTATAACAAGTGTTTACTTGTGTTATTGTTGCCTTCCTATCAGCTCAAAGCAGTCTGGCCATTCTGCTTTGACCTCTGGCATCAACGAGGCACTTTCATCCAGACAACTGCTGCTCACTGGATATTTTACTTGCAGGGTATGTGGTAAATAATTTCTTGGATATGTATGCTGTTTCCCACTTTCCCAATACTAAGTATTACTTTACACATTAACACACTTTTAAATTCAGAAAAAAATGCATTTTTTCCAAGTTGTGAAATTATTTCTTGAAGCACAAATTTAAAAAATAAATATCACCACAGCAATTTAAAAAACCCTTTCTAGTCTCTCCTACTTCAAAGATTTTCTTTCTCTCAGACTCCTCATTTTTAGTTGGGCTTCTTAATCACGCAAGGCATCAAACTGCTTGTCTCTGAGTGTGATGCCACCTTCCATACATTTGCAGGGATTATGTGTGTGAATAATTCACTTTATGCTAATTCTGTTTACATCGTAGCCATACAGACAATCTCAGAATTAAAATTATGATACCCCGAGGAAGAGTCCACTGATAGAGATGAATATTTACAGCACAATGTGTATGCAGAACTGAAAAAGGTTGAGACCGAGACAGTAGGTAGAGACAGAGACTGAGAGGTTTTAGGAGGGTTTTGGGGCAGCCAGTTGCATTGTCAGGCCTCACATGACTGCATAACGTGAGGTCAATAAAGCGTTTTACTGGAATGCTGTTTTCAACTGAGCAGTAGGCCTTTAAAAACCGCTGATAACAAAGGGTGTGTCAGCACAGCGATGGTGATGGGACCGAGTGGAATCTGTTGTGACAGGGGCGTGAAGTACACTGGCACATAACCCTTTTCTCATATTAAAATTTGCTATGTGAATTATTTTATTCCATTCAGGTAAGCATGTACGGCCTCATTCAGCACCTCAACTCATTTTTTTTTAAAGTGCTTGTTATTACATTAATAAAGAAAGCTAAAGGCTACTGTTTGAGAAAATGAAATTCTTGTGCATGCAAATGAAGTGTCTGGCTCAGCAATAATGGGGTTTCAGATTACTTCACCTTCAGGCATTTACAAGAGACAACCGCTGTTCTTTCTCTTTAACGTGGCAGCGAACTAGATGCTGCTTCCTATAAGAAAGGCAGCGCTCGCTGTTCTGAATATTAAGCACTTCAGCAGGTCCGTGAGAAAGCTTCAAACGGGTCTTACCGTTGCCTCTCCACACCTCGGCCAGATGGCAGCCGCTCTCGCCGGGCTCTTTACAGAACTCGACGACATCGCGGCACGTTGTTTCAGGGGTGATGGGCACCTCAGTCACGGCCTGCTCCCCGTCGCTGAGGTACACCGTCAATATCATCTGAAAGGGGAAGGAAGACAGTGAGGGGAAAACTGAATACAAGTGCTCAACAGTGAAATATGAATGACACAGATTACAATAAAAACAATGGAGTGTTCAAGGATTAATCTTTACCCTCTCTATTGCTACAAAGCCTGCTCTGCTGACACTACATTTCCCTGTTGACCAGCCCAGACTGTGAGTTGGAGCTAGCATTGGACTCGTGTCTGTGCCTGCCAAATTTCTGTTTACTATGATTAGTGTCTGACATAGCACTGAACACATAAAGTATGAGCTGAAAGGTAAAACATATCAATACATGCCTTCACATGTCTGTGTCGGCTCTCAGCTTCCACCAGTTTTCGAACAACCAGCAGTTAAATCACATCGACTTGATGGGTGTATGATCTAAATGATAGCCCACACTCTTAACTCTAAAGGACTGGTTAAAAAAACACTAAATCTAAAAAGACTGAATGAGAAACAAAACATAGCCGATTTATCATCTTTACGCTTTATAATGAGCTATGAGTAAACTTCAAGCTGCTTCAAGTTCTCCTGCATTAATCAGACATCACAATGTCTGCAATGTGCATGTCACATTTTGACTAAGCTATTAAGAATGAAACTGAGCAGCTCAGCAGTTGAGTATTCAACTAGTCATTTAAGTTTCACACTTGCACACTAAACTGAATATGTTGTTGTTGCTTGTTTAAAAAAAAAAAAAAAAAAAAAGACATGTCATATTACTTTTCGTTTTATTACTACACGAAAGCATGAAAATAATAAGAAAATATATCTTGGGCAGTGATGTTTTTTTATCTGATCTGGCTTCACACAGTCTACCTAAATCATAACCCATTCACAGGTATATGATCACCCCCTTTGGACTTTCTTGTAGTTAAGATTTAGTTATTTTTCCCCTCATGCAAATCAACAGACAATCCATTTATTCAGAAAAAAAAGCCATGGTCACAGTCACACAAACACTCAGTGCTACCCCTCAAGGATAAGGGCATGGAAAGCAGCCAATGCATAGATAAATAAATAAATAAATCCCAAAATCCAGATCGTCTAAGATGTTAAATCATTTCTAAGACGATTCGGTCACTGCAAAGTACTGAATCACCAGGTTAAATACATTTGTAGGGCATGTTAATCTATGAATTTAGGTTGCTAACTATGGGCAACATTTTTTTCTTCCATAAATTGACAAAATGTTTCTAGGCAAGCAGGTTTTGGATCCTATAATCAGATTATTCAATATCTATGTAGAATAAAACTAACAGCAGGATAAGAGGCGCAATAGGTTTGAATATTTTACTTGACAAAAACATTTATATACCTTGTTTAAACCAACAGACTTTTTTTGCCCTGCGGGAGGTGACACATGTCTGCACTGATTATGGCAATCTCCTCTATATTCATCACTACTGCACATCACCACAATATGGGTTTTTTTTCCCCTCCTGAAGCGTCAGGCAGATTTCCACTGTTTCCTGTGGGACAAAGCACTCTCGAGTGTTGAGGAGTGCCTTCCTGTTTCATGTGACAGGCCTCACTCGCCCCTCGCCTTCTGTGGCATGTAACAGAAAAGCGACACTGAGAGGAGTTTAGCGAACAAAAACAGCCCAAAGAAAAACTTCTGTAACAAAGAATGTTTTGCAGGGATGCTCAAAATGACGTAAACGTGTTTGAAAGGATCGCTTGGTGCATGCTAGACTCAATTTCAGCTCTTTCTCAGTAAACAAAGAAGAAAAGCATTTGCTTCCAAGCCGTCCCACTTCAGCAATTTTTATACATGTTTCACTGCTTTAAAAAACACCAAAACAGGGACAGCCTAAGCCTAGAAACTTTTGAAGTGTGATAAAGAAAAAAAAAAAGGAAAAACCTACACTATGGCTTAGTTGTAACTCCTAGAGTTTCCAAGAGTACAATGGGAGGCAGAGTCTTCAGTTATCAGATTCCACCTCCCACTTTATTTCTTTTTTTAACAGACCTTTTTAATCTTTCATTCTTGATTTAAAAAAAAAAACTAAAATGATTACGGCTGGGGTTGTCTCAGGTTGCACTAAACCACATTTTAATTATATTGCTAGAGGTCTAGGCTGACGGGGGACCTCCCATAATGCACTGAGGACCTCTATTTGCCTCTCTTTCATTTCCGACACATTTTTTGACACTCGCTCTGTCTTTTATTTCGCCCCTGCAAGTTAAGCTTTTACATTTCCATCCTTATTCTGCAGCCATCTCTTCTTGTCAGTTATGGGGCCATCTAACATGCTCAGTGTTTATGCTATGACTGACTTCTAGACAAAAAGCCTTTTCATTTACATGCAATAAGGTTCAAAATGCCAATTTAAAGCCCTCAGTGTCAAAGAGGTAGAAAAAGAAAAAAAAAAAACTCTAAAGTGAAACAACTAATACACCACTGGAAAAGTGAAGAGATCATAAATTTTTCAACACTGATTTTGCTGACTGGCTTTGACTTTGCTGAAATACAAATAAGTATAAGATGAAATGTTCCGTGGACATACTTTGTGTACACATGGCTTCATGGTGCATTTTCAATTTCACAATAATTGCCAGCAAGCACTATTGTCATATATAATCTAGCTTTAGTCACTGAACCTACCTACAGATAATTTCTCCAGGAGTTTCTCCAAGACAAAGTGACTCATCCTTTGTAATGATGCAACTGCATGATTCATTGACATTTTCTGCAGCAGCCAAAATTAAACGATATGATCTCTTGTCCTAGAGATCCACTCAGTGACTATGAGAATCAACAACCTGCATTTTCAGACAAGGATGGTAAAAACATAGACCTAATGCTGAGACACCAGGAAATCCCTTTGTGGCTCTGCGCTGTTTCTTACAGTGTTAATATGAGCTAATGGATGACCTTTTTGGGACTGCATATGCAACAGTGTTACTGGGGGAAAGAAATTAAATCTGAAAGATCTGAATGAAACCTCAAATGGGTAAGTGGTTAAGATGGATGGATGGCAGAAAGAAAGAAAATATTTTCTAAAAGTGTGGCAGGGGGTGCTACAAGCTGCATAATGACATACAACACAATACAGTAAAATTTAAAAAAAATATTGAGGCTACTAGGCTGCTAGAGAGAACAACAGCTTGAATATAGAGAAGACTAAGGCATTCTTATTTGTATTTGTTGTACAACAGCTTCTAATATCCCTTATAGATTAAACTAAAAGGAGAAAAACACTATAAAATCCATCAAAATCTGCAGTTCTTCTTTTTTTAAAATGACAACACCACAAGCCTGCATTCTGAATATCCTTGGCAGCATACCAAAACAAGCCTTTAAAGATTAAAAACACATAATTAATCAATCAGACAATATGAGGTGAAAATTTTAACTAATCACAGCACCTACAGACTAAACTACACAGAAATCTAGAAACTACTAGATATATCCAAAACAAAACAGAAACTCTGATCCAGCTGAGTGATCACTGGGGATACGAACCACCCTCACTAAGTTGCGTCTGCCCATACTCTTGGCTCTCTTGGCCGCCCTCCGTTTCCTCTTGATCTCCCTCTTTTGTGGCCGGTGATGTTCCTTTGCCCAGATGGGGTTCTCCTTGGAAAGGCTAACGAGGCCACGTAACACTATAGTCACAAATCTCTTCATTGTGGCACTGCCGCTTTTGCGGGCACGAGACTTAGATGTTATGCCATCCCGAGCAGACCTCTAAACCCGACAGTGACGCGTGCATTAGAAAAGTGCTGCAGAGGAGACTTGAGAGGAAAAAAACACAAGCTGCATGTGCAGTTCGAGCAGGGAGGGGGGAAGAGAGAGAGAGCTAGAGTGAAACAAACAGCCAGCGAAAGAAGGAGAGAGCAAGGGAACAAGAGTGTCACAGGGTGGTGGGTATGGATGGAGGAGGGTAATGGGAAGTAATTTTACTGGAAAAGTGTCCCTGGGATGTGCCTGTGGCTGCAGCACCAACAACTCCCTGCTAATGAGAATAGTTTGGCCACAGCTGTGACTGGCAGGCAGGTCAACACCATCATGCAGAGCCAAGAAAGAGATTATGCTTATACTGGGCTGTGCATGACTCAAAGTAGTCAATGCATTATGCTACAGTGGGCACCATCTGGAGATCATTTAACTTCTGAGAGGGAAAAGGCATCATTTAGTGCCCTGATCTCCAGCACACATCAAACATTTCCTCACATAAATCCAGTTACTTACTTATTCTTAAAGATGGGTCCTGAGTGGAGGGAAAAAAGTTTAAGTACATTACTGTTTTTTGTCTATAAACTTGAACCATTCAAACAATCCTTAAATGTCATAAATGTAAGACACTGGAATACAATACTACTTACATACTCCAGCTGTAACCAAAAACACAAGTAACTGAAACCCAGCAGAAGCCCAAATGTGTGGTAAACAACACACTATGATAAGTATTGGTCATGAGTCTGTATGGTAATCTGGTCAGACACAAACACACAGCTTAATCACAGCTAAACCCAAGGAGGCTGTCAAAGTTGTCTCTGACATTCTGGACTAATAGTCCATCTCATGCTGCCCAAACTTGCCAAAAACCACTCGTCAACCGTACGGAGGAAAGACGAGACAAATGATATGAAACAAACTGAAACATCTGAGTAACCGTGATTCCTGCAAACTACAAAATTATCAAGATTTTCTTTTCTTTTTCTTTTTTTTTAAACGTTCCTTTAGTCGGACTTCAGCACTCACCCAATGTTTCATGTTGGTTTAACAAATTTTATCTGGCTTTGCTTTTACAGACTTATGTAGATGGCTCTTACATGTCTAATACTTACAAAGTGCAAACGCCTTCACTGTTAAATTTTATTTGAAACTGTGATAATGCATACTAATATTATTATTATTTTCCTTTTACTTAGAGTCATTTTTAAATAAAAATAGATCTATCAGTCCCAAACGGAGGGAACTTGTTAAATAAATCAATTTTGATATAGTCATACCCAATTAAACTTGATATTTTTACTTTTTAATGATAATTGTTTTATTATTTCAAACAAGTATATCTACAAAAATGTGAATGCAGCAATAATATGCATTGTTTACTTTTTCCTGTAAGTCAGGCTCTGCCTGGTTCCACCGCCTGAGATTAATGCCACTTGACAATCTACTCGGCTCAAAAGTTCCCCTTAACAACAGAGCATTAGTCGACGCAGCCACACAGACCTAGATCTGCCAACGTCTCATTGGCTGCTGGATTCACGCGAGAACCAAGCGGCTCGCTGCCTCTCTGCTCGACTGGCTGTCTGACTCTGATAGCCTGTTGGTGCCACAGGGTACAGCTGTCCACCGAGGCAATGGTAGTAACTGAACCTGAGAACTGCCGCAAATATGGACTTGCTTCTGTTATACTTGGTACTTCTGGAAATGTACGAGCGTCTCTGGAATGGTGATCAAGAACTATACAAATTTACAGCCAACTTCAAACCAATAGTCGTTTGGAAAGACATAATACCAAGAGTGAATCACCCCCCCCCCCTTTTTTTAAATGACAAGATCTCACTGAACTGACTGTAAATTTATCCCTTGCATGAGTTCATGTTCCGCTCCCGATTCCCACAGTCGCTGCCTTCTCAGCACTAAAGACAACAAAAGAGGTCCCAACAATGCGCTACTCCAATAGGGTTGCCAGTCAGGTATTCTTTTCCTTGCAACACAGAGCTTCTTGAACAATAACACCAAGGTAAAAAACAAACACACACACACACACACAAAAAAAAATAATAGAATGAAAATATTTCTTGGCTTAGCACACCTACTATACCCACAGCTTTAAATACATCATCCATTGTGTAAGAGCATTTTTTGTAACACGAATAAATTACAGTACGATTATCACAGAGATAGTCAATCATACTAATCTGACCTGCCCTATTGAGACACACAGCGTTATAAATCTACCCGCTAACACTTGATAAGATGTGTCACATTCTGATAGAATTCAAAAACTGATCACATTGTGTTTATAATTTAGGATCCTTTATAAGGTTTGCGTCACTCTTTTATTCTCACGAAAAAACTGCTGTGAAATCATAAAAGCCATAGTAGATCATTTAAAAAAAGAAAAGACTTTTATGACTAGGAGCTGATCTGCCTTGAGATTATCTAAGCAGCAGTGGGAAAAGCAAACAAACTCATATCAGTCAGTTAGAACTTGAAACGTGTGTGTATGGGCGGTTAGTGAACCATATTTCTGTTTTTATAATAACATATTTAGGAAAAGCCCCACTCTTACATGTTCATGAAGTCCCCTAAATGCTAAATGATACGCTACATGTGCACTTACCGGCATCATATTGGAAACTCTGCGGGATCACAATCAGCGGGCATCGGCAAGCTGACTTTTGACTTCCTCGCTTATCTTCTATGGCACCAACGGAGAGTCAGCAAAGATCCACCTTGCTAGTTATGGGCTCCGATTAACTCCAATGTTACAACCAAATGGGCCTCAGTCCTCGCTGTAGACCAAAAACAGCGAATTACTTGAAGTACTACAAAGCCAAACACTTTAAGACATCTGACTCGTACTACAAAAATAATATGTAATGTCACCAGCCGCAGGCATCAACTTAAATTGCCCAGGCGTGGCTCTGTGCAGCGGCTGCTGCTACAAACAAGCTAGCTCGCGAAGCAACGCCGAGGCAAACGACAAGGCAATTACATGATATTACTACGCAGTGTCTGCAGATATACTCACCAATGTCAGAGACGAGTCATTGTTTCAGCGAAAAAAATCTCAGCTCTGCTACAGTGAAAGGCACGCAGCTAACCCAACCAGCTGTCAGCCAGCCAGCTAGCGTTATCTCCCCCGGTAAGGTGGTAGCTGTGTTAGCTGGAATCAGAGATGGCTAGAGGACGGTATGCACGTCGATGTCTCCGCTCTCGTCGGCCCTTTAGCTTGCATTGGCCGAACATCGGCACGAGCTGTCGACAGAGAGGGTGTTTTTTTTCAAAGGAACAAAAATAAAGGTTTAGTTAGTTTTTTTCTACGAAGGCAGCGAATCATCACAAGCAGGTTAGCAGTGCTAGTTCACGAAAATACACATAGCTGGAATCCAGTTGTTGACGGTAGGAGGGGCAACGTAGGGGCAACGTAGAAAGTCAGGAATCTGACGTCACCACCAGCCATGTCAACTGCAAGCATACAGTGCTATGAAAAAGTATTTGCGTCCTTTCCGAATTCTTACTTTTCTGCATATTTCTGCATATTTTCCACACTTACGTGTTTCAGATCATTACATATGTTTTTTTTTTTAAATTTAAATTAGACAAACATAACCCGAGTAAATACAAAATTAAGTTTTTAAATGATGATTTCATTTATTAAGGGAAAAAAATCTATCTAAACTTATATGGCTCTATGTGAAAAAGTAGTTCCCTCTTGTTAAACTAACTATGGAATTAACTGTGATTAACCATTTGCTCTAGAACACTGAGTTCAGTTTCACTAACCCAATTACCGCCAAATCACTAAACATGTTTAAGTTAACCTGACAAAGTGAAGTAGGCTAAAAGATATCTAAAACACATCATGCCACAATCTAAAGAAAATAAAGAATGAAAATCGAACTCTTTGACATCATCAGCCTGGGACTGGGTACAAAACAATTTATACATGTTTGGGAACCAGATTGAAAGCATAAAAAGAACATCATACCAAAAGACAAACGTGGTGGTGGTGTGTGAAGGTTTTTGCTGCTTCAGGATCTGGACAACTTGTAGTAATTGATGGAACCATGAATTGTTCTCTCTAGCAGAAAATTCTGAAGGAGAATGTCTGGCCTTATGACTTCTTCAGTCTCAGGTGACTGCAGGTTTACCCATCCTTATAAACAGTACATTTGCATAATGACTGAAATCCCACAAATACGGAAGAAGTCACTTGGATGAGCGACAGAATGTTTTTTCCACTGAAAACGCAATGTCCAGATGAATAGAATAATTTTTGAGGGATTTTCTTACCTGGATGATTGAGCACGCATCAAAACATGGAAAAAATATGCAGAAAAAAAAGCAAAGAAAAGAAAAAAAAGAGAAGAAAAGCAAAGAAAGAAACGAGGAAGGGATCGATTTTTTTCACAGCACTATACCAGTATATTTAAAGGATTTTAACACACCAGGAAGTTGTGTTGTTGTAGGTTTTTTTTTTTTTTTTTTGGTAAGTCACATAAAAACAAAAGCATTTGGTCTGAGAAATGATGTCATTTGGTATGAATGATGCATGAGAGTCCCTTCCTGACTCTGACATGAGCTGATGACAGATGTTGTAGTTTTGGGCGCTTTCTTTATTGTTATAGTAAATTTAAGATGGCCTGAAGACCTTAAATAGAGTTTCTTTTTTTACTTTCCTGTATTTCTCAGTAGAGAGACATAAAACATATACACATTTCCATATATAACATTTTAATGGTAATTTCAATACAGTTAGATCCATAAGTATATTTATACTGATACATTTTTTTGTAATTTTGCCTCTGTATATGACCACAGTGGATATGCAGGCAGACTTCAGGCAGTCTCTAACTGCAAAGGATTAACAAAATGTTCAATTTCAAATAAAGTTAATGTATCCAGTTACTTTTGAACCTCTGAAAATGAGGGACTATGTATAAAAATTTCTGTAATTCCGAAACCGTTAACACAATGTTTTTGTAAAACCCCTTTAATTAAAGCTCCGAGTCTGTACTTCAATCACATCCTGAGTGATTTAAAATTAACTGTGGCAGTGGCAAAAATCACACACACACAAAAAAAGTTTAATTGTCCAAAAACTTATGGCTCTAACTGTTTCCATATTGCCATTAAAATATTATTTATGAAATTGTTTTGTATTGTCTTTATTGGTTGCTGGTGAGGAATGTAGGAAAGTAAACACCAAGGAAATCTATTCAAGGTCTTCATGACATCATAAATCATGCCCCTAGCTGTAAATTCATACGTAAATGCATATCTCTGTGTATCACAGTATCAATATTTTCAAAGAGGAACAAATTCTATGAAGCATATATTACATAATATCTTTCTCAAACTACATCACTGTTGAATCATATAACATATTCAATAGCCAGCACAATAAGGTAGTTGAGCTCAGGAACCCAATACTCCTTACATCATGTCTTCTCTTACATCAGTCCTTAGATGGAAAGTTACAGTCCCTACATATATTCAGACAGATGTGCCAACACTATCATAATATAAACCAAGAAACACACGAGAAATGTATGTGAGAAACAATGACGACGATACACAATAATACACAGTAAAAATGACTCATAGCAGTTAAAAGTTTGGAGATGCGAAAGACATACAAGGGAGTGTTGCAGAGCTCTGAATTCTGCAAGTGCTCCTGTTCCTCCTCACCAGCAGATAGTTTTGACTCTTACTGGTGAATATTTGCCTTGGAGTCATGTCAGTGTCCTGTGTGAACAGTTTTGAAAATGCATGGACTGAAGTGACTCACCAGTTTACAGGAATGGAGCCCTTGGCAAATAATGTCATGCTAACACTTTTTGATGGTTCCAACTTTATCATTTTAAATAAGTAAAAAACAGGCTGTGAGTCATCATATGAGGCCTGTTGATGCACGTGGACCCTCCATATTGCATTACTGACATCAAGTGGCTCAAAGAAAGAACTGATCCGGTTAGAAAAAGTCTGACCCGCTGTGCGTTCTGACTTATTCTATTAATGAATGATATTTTTGAGTTAGAGATATAATGTATTGATAAACAAAATAGTAGCTAAACTGAAACTGTTTGCATTCATTTTTCAGTTTGGATTCTTGTGTTGCTTAGATAATTATTGTAATGCTTTTTGTGTTGTTAGATGCTTATCGTTCCTTTCTGCTTCTCCGTTCACTGAGTTTTTTTTTGTTTGCTTTCGTATTTAGTTAAGCTATTTGTTATTTTCCTGTTTTAATATGAAAGTTGTCTTCTGTTCCTGAGTTTTACTTCCTGCCTAGTTTGCACCTGTGTATTTTTCCCCCAGCTGTTTCCAGTTCCTTTATTAATCCTATGTGTATAAATAGTCCTGTCTTTTCCCTGAGTCTTTGTCATAATATCTACACATCTTTCCCTGTGCTTCCTGTTTTTTGGACTTGGCATACAGCCTGATACAGATTTATTTAACCCTGCATTTTGATTTGTGACAAAAAGTTTGTGATGTGCACCACAAATGAAACAGATGAATAGTCATGAGGATTACTCTCTGGGGATAATGTCCTCTCCACATCAAAAGGAGTCACTTGAGGTGAATCAGGCAACCTGCTAGAACGTCTCCTAGGTACAGTGTTTCTGGCATGTCCTACTGGGAGGAGGACCAGGACTTGCTGGAGAAATTGTATCTCTTTGCTGGCTTTGGAAAAACTTGATGTACCCCAGGATGAGCTGGAAGAGGTGGCTGGGGAGGGCTTCTCTGCTTGGACTGGTGCCCCGACCACTTGAACCCAGATGTGTGGGAGAAAAATGAATGAACAGATGGGGTCTCTGTCATGGAAAGCTGTCAAGTGCTTCTGGCTCATCTAGTGTGGAAGATTGTCCAACCACATTGCTGGAGTCATGCAGTTAGCATTGCTAAAATCCTGTTAAAACACTCATGAAACCATTTATATTGGCATGCTCGGCTCTTCCAAAAAAGATCCCAGCATGCCAATCAACTGGCATGCCAATCAATAACTGGCTTTCTACTGTGACTTATCAAAACTAAAGAGTTAGTTCACTGAATTCTTTTCAGTGAAAGACACAGATGTGTTACTGAGTGGTCAAGTTTACAGATTTGAAGAGGAACTAACCAACAAACCCTTCATATTCTGCTAATTAACATGATCATGAAAGCACTACTGGAAAGTTGAGCAGTAACAGTATAAGATACTGAAGGGATGCATGTGTTGTACCTATGTTTGTAATAGGAGAGATTTGGAAGAACAACTTTTAAGACAGAAATGATCTCCATTATTTGAAGCCTTTCAAGATTTTTTTTTATTAATATTCATGAATTCTATACCATTTATAAAAATGAAAAAAACAGAAGTAAAAAAAATTTAATACAAAGAACTCTTCTCCACAACCAAGTCAGCATGCGGCATGGAGGAAAATATTCAAACGTATTAGCACCAGAATGCCAAACAGGCTGGAGAAGTCATGTAAAGTGCACTGAGTGCGGTGGATGCTAATTAAATAACCTGTAAGCAGTAAACAAGGTTGCTACACCTGCATCTGTTCATTTCACTTTACCATGAGTCTTCAGCTGTGAAAGCACTTTGTCTACCTGCAACAGAGCAAAACTGGAAGTTAAGAGTATTCACATGTAGTAAATTCACTCATTTTAAAAGCTCTTCACTTTAAAAGAAGGTAGCACTTAAAGGTGTACACAACACACATAAAAGACCTAACATGGGAGAGAAGATGTGGCTCGTTTCTCATTTTGACATCAGAGAATGGCGCCAGTGATAATCTCCAATAATCTCTGATCTGATTTTTATTGAATTCCTTTAAAGCATAGACCGTGATAACAAATGAGAAACAAATGTAACCATGCCATATGTCTGTCTGGTGATATTAAAAATAAACAGTCCCAATTGAATTATTTTCCTTGGCTCAATCCAGCCCTGACTTACTGTAATAAACCAGTAAGACTGCTGCCCGTAGCGAAGCTGAGACTTCAAGTTCATCTTACTGGCTGGAGCCAGAGTGTGGAGGTGGAGGTGGGGAACTGACGAGAATGGAGGGAGATGAAACCCCAGCCTACAAAATAAAATTAACAAAAAGATATTACAACATGAAAAAAAAAACCTGTTTAATTTTAAAACATAATAAAATTCTAAGTGGTAAAGAGTCGCAGCTCATCACAGGGATTGTTTTACCTGACGTCATCGAGGCTGCAGACTTTGTTCTTCTCCAGTATATGTCTTCCCATTTGTTCCATCCGCTCCACTGTCAACAAATAAAACTTATCGGCGATGTGCGATCAGAAAATCAAGATTATGCAAGACAGTTTTACACATATGTACATATACTCCCTAGCCACTTTATTAAGCACACCTGAACATTAACACAAATATCGAATCAGCCAATCACATAGCAGCAGCTCAGTGTATGTAGACATGGTTCAAACAGAACGTTAGAATGAGGAAGAAAGGTGACTGACGTGACATTGAATGTGGCATGGTTGCTGCTACCAAACGGGCTGTTGTAGGCATTTCAAAAACTGAGCTACTGGGATTTTTTTTCCCATAAAACCATCATTAGAGTTTACAGAGAATGGTCCGAAAATGTGAAAATATCCAGCGAGTTGCAGTTCTCTGGGTGAAAATGGCTTGTTGATGACAGAGGTCAGAGGAGAATGGCCAGACTGCTTCGAGCTGATAGGAAGGAACTCAAATCAACACGCTTTGCAACCAAGGTATGCAGAAGAGCATCTCTGAAAGCACAAGCTTAAAAAAATGGTTTGTGAACAGTCACCAGATCTCAGTCCAGTAGAGCTCATTTGGCGTGTAGCGGAACAAGAAATTTGTATCATGGGTGTGCAGCTGATTTCTGAAGACACAATGAATCATTTCATGGTCATGGTGCCGCTTTTAAATCTGTCTTCACTGACACAAACTACAAAGCTAAGCTCACTGAGGTCATACTGGTGACTCAACAAAACAATTTACTCATTAACCTGAATTTACTATAAACTATTATTAAAATAGTTTGTACTGATTAACCAGATGGCTGCTCCTCCCTGTGCAATGTTCCTTCTGTTGAAAGGGAGTTTTTCCTTTCCACTGTCGCCAAGTACTTGCTCATAGGGGGTCATCTACATGCTATGTATGACCTTACAATATGAAGCGTCTTGAAGCAACTATTGTGATTTGGTGCTATATAAATAATCAGTTGCTTGGAAACATGTTGCTTTAAAAATAAAAGGGCGGGGTGCTTTTGTGTAATCAATCATAACTACCGACTCATATTTTCCCATTGACCAAGACTTGTCAGCAGAAGTTGCTACCAGGAAAAACAAACAAACAAGCAAACAGACTGATTAAGTTCATGTTTCCTCACCTAGAGGTATGTTGTCCATCTTAAGGGTTTTACAGTTGCTGATATGCATCCTGGGAATAACCAGGTAGTGATGGGTGGCTCCAGGCTGCATGTCACGAAAGCAAACCAGCTCATCGTCCTGCACACACACACACACACACACACACACACACACACACACACACACACACACACACACACACACACACACACACACAGAGACAGGAATTTCCAGTGGCTAATTTTTTTTCTCCTTGAACATGAATGAATGTTGTTGTTGTTTTTTTACTCACGCTCAGCAGGATCTCTGTGTCAGTTTTGTTGTTTGCTATTTGACAGAATTTACAGTCATCAATCCCAGAAGCCTCCAGCGTCCCCATTCGTGAGTTTTAAAGCGTCTTTTATACAGAGCGCAGTAAACGCTGTAATATAATTTCTGGGTGTGCCCAGAGACAAAGGCAGGACAATCGGCCGAAGACAGAGCTAGTCGAGCCCAGAGTGCACCGTCAAATTATTTGTCTTAGGGAAAAAAAAAAAAAAAGATTTTTTTTAATTATTATTATTATTTTTTTTTTTTACGAGAGCTGAACAGGTTCAGTCTGAACCCCAAGTCAGAGATTAATTTTTTTGATAATGGAGTGTTTGTTGAACTTTTAGAGAAAATATATAAAAATATATCAAATTTTAATCTACATATATGAGTTTTAATTTGTATCACATTTGCTACATAGGCCATACGTTTGCACTTTAGTCATTAATAATGTGTCATGCAATTTATATAATTTTTTGAGGGTAAAAAAAAGTCACGCTGATGATGTAGAAGTCTCAAAAACTCACAAAAACTCATGTATCAAATATGATACGCTTGACTTTAAAGGAATCGAGGATGTCTAACGTTTGCCCTTCTGTCACCATAGCAACAGATTACTCGCCAATTAAAATCCGTGTTGCTACGTTTTTAAAGTTTTTAAAGAAGCTAAGCGCATGTCTATAGATGGGAGAATAACACTCAGTATTGCAGCTATATTAGTCTTAAAACTGGATAATCTTAGAAACATTTATTTTCCGTTGCCTGGACTTTGTTAACGGCAGATCATGGTAAGTTACAGTGAGCACTGACATGCCACTTTCCATATTGCCTTAGGTGCTAGATCCTGTTTTTTAAATGCAAAAGATACTATTCTATAAAGTCTGTATTTAACGCTAGAAAAAGTCCCTGTATATTCATCCACTGTTGTTTTCAGTCCCAGCAGAGACATCCGTCCAGTTCCAGAGCTAGCTCTTTTATCAGCTGCTACCGCCCACTGAGCCCAAGCTCTCAGGTGGATGATGACGAGATCCTCTTTGGGAGCCCAGACCCGGTGAGTGTTACTCTCACAGAGTGAAATGTCACATCTTAACTACACTCACCGGCCAATTTATTAGGTGCAGTTTATTAGCACCGCTTTTTGCCCTCTGAATTACCTTAAATTTTCAACAAGGCGCTGGAAACATTACTCAGATTTTTGCTCCATATTGGCATAATAGCATTACATAGTTACTGCTGATCTATTGACTGTACATCCACCATAAGAATCCCAAAGGTGAGATTTCGTGACTGTGGAGGCATTGGAGTAGAGTGAACTCACTGTCATATTCAAGAAACCAGCCTGAGATGATGTGAGTTTTGTGACATGGTGTGTTATCCTGTTGGAAGCAGCGATTAGAAGATGGTTACACTGTTGTCAATAAGGGGTTGGAGATGGTCAGCAGAACTACTCAGGTGGGCTGTGAAATTTAATTGATGTCCAGACAGTATTAAGGAGACAGAAGTGTACCAAGTGTCTGAGTTGCTGCCAAGTGACTGGCTGATAAGATATTTGGATTAATGAGCAAATGAACCTAATGAAGTGGCCAGTGAGTGGATATCACAAGTAAGAAAAAAGAAACAAAACTGAAAACACTTGTGTGTTGAGTTCACTAATTATGGTGCTATTTTGCGGGTTTTTATCAACTAACAACTGCTCAGATATCTACACAGCTTTGTGAAGACAATCCTTGTGAGGAAGCTCCGTCAAAGATCAAAAAAGACAAAGACACCATTCAAATCATCTCTAAAGACCTCATCCGCAATCTCAGGTATAGTCCCAAACCTGTTGAGTTTCTCTGCTGGTTTAAAAAGCATAATGCACATTTTTAAAACATGGAAATGGAAGCGATTTGATTACATTTAATATGAATTTAAAAAAAACAATGGTGCACCTAACAGTTATCCATTAATGTATGACCTGGTATCGTTTCAAGTGATTTAGAGAGATGATTAGATTTTTTAAAACAAATGTCATAATGATAATGATGTTTTAACCCAAAATGGACATCCTCACCACAACATAATTCCTCCTGTCATTATGCCAGAATCCCACTTAACAGTCCTTCGGGAAAGTCAGTCTTTCTCCTGTCAGCTAAGTATAAACGCATCATTTTAGCATCCCAGGCTAGCCTCAAGGAGGAGAGAGAGGCTTCTCACCAGGCTTATCAGAGAAAGGAGAAAGAGGAAACGGTAGGATTCATGGCTCTGATGATGTTTTCTTGGACATTAACACAAGAGGCTTGTTCCTGTGATTTTGCAATATGATATCTATATGATGGCTCCCCAGAAAGCCGCAGAGGAAAGGAAGCAGCAGATCCAGGCAGCAGATCTGTCTCGTAAGAACAACAAGGCCCTGACTGAGCTCGAGCAAGAGGCCCGGAAACGTTCACAGGGCTTGCTGGAGCAGTCTAACGCTTTAAGGATGGAGCAAGAAGAGGAAATCAAAAGGCTGAACAGGGTAGGAATTGGCTGGGAGTATGTGGATGAAGAAAACAAAGGCGGTGTTAATTCACACACATATAAATGCTTCTGTTTTTGTCACTCCCTCAGCTTATTCTGAATGCTCAATGTCAAGCCACAATCAATGCTCAGCTGGAGGAGAAGAAGCAGATCCAGGCAGAGATGGAAGAGGAGGAGAGGCGCCTGGATGCGGTGATGGAGGCAGAGCGCCAAAAGGGTCTGGAGACTGAAAGGAAGATCGACGAGCTGAGGAAACAGCACAGGGTCGAGTAAAGAGAGCACCTTTTTTTTTCTTCACCAAATGCTTTATATATTCTTAAAATAACTCCAAGGATGGGAAGACGTTAAATTATGCACTTTATCTGATCCAAAAAGGAGGCCATTAGGAGATCTGTCACTCTGTTTGTGTGTGTTACATTTCAGAGGAAGAGCGCAACTTTTAGAACAAATTCAGAAACATCTAGAGGAAAAGGAAAATGAGAGAAAGATGAGAGAGCAAGAGAAACAGCAAATAAAGGAGAACCAGAAGAAGATGGAAAAGGATGACCTCAAGGTGCACACACGGCCCATGTGCAGACTTAAACGCACTAACGTGAAAAATAACGTGAATACAGTGCAGTGTACGGGAGTCAGTTTCATCTCTGACCAGCGGCTTTGTTCCAGGCTAAAGAGAAGAATAGGATGGAGCAGCAGCGTATGCAGGAGGAGATCATGCGCATCAATGCTGAGACCCTCCGAGTCAAGGAGCAGAGGATGAAGGAGGAGAAGCTGGCGGACATTAAAGCCATGGAATACATTAAAAAGAAACAGGTCAGCTGGAAAAGCAACTGAACTCTGTAGATCGGCCACAGATGTTTGTTCTCTGCTGATATTTTATTGTTTTTGCAGGCAAGGGACGCGGAACGTGAAGCAGAGCAAAAGCGGATAAGGAAAGAGAAGGAGATGGAGATTGCTAAGCTGAGGGCCCAGCAAGAAAAAGATCGAAACTATAAGGCAGAGCAGGTCAGAAATTGTTTTTGAAGCTTTAATCTTATTACAGGTGGATTAATATGACTTTTAACTGTTCTCGGCCACTTGTGCTGGTCTTTCTGCGGATTTTAAAAAGGATGAACTCTGTGCCCATCGGCATCAAGAAGAGTTACAAAAAAAATGGAGGGAGAAAAACAGAGAGCAGGCCGTGAGGAAAGCACAGCAGGAGGTGATGCTGGGGGCTGCTCGGCTGGAGCAAGTTCACAGCAAACAGCACTACCAGACAGTGCAGGCCACCATAAAGAAGGAAGAGTTTGATCGGATGCTGAAGTAAGAAAGTTGGGGGGCTTTTGTTTGTTTTTCCCACCTCAGTGCGCATTTTCTGCACGTTTTTGCATGAAATTGCTATTTTTCCTCCACACAGGGCTCAGAAGGAAGCAGAGGCCAAAGAAAAGGAGCAGCAGGAGAGGCAGCATCAGAAAGTGCTGCGCCACGCTGAGGCCGTCAGGCAGCAGGTGAATGAGCGCAAGAAGCTTGCCAAAGCTGAGCATAGAGAGAGGTTCGGGGAGGCTGACAAACTGCTGGAGGAAGCCCAGCAGCGACAGATGCGCCTGAATGAGATAAAGGAAAAGAAACTAAAGGAGCTCAGGTAAGCATGAGCAGGTTACTGTAGCAATATTCAGGCATGATTGTCATATATCAGGTTTACTGGATATAATGAATGAACCTAATGTGCATGTCTGTGTGCAGGGTTATAGGGCTTGGTGAAAAATACTGTTGTGAAGTGGAGAGAAAGGCCCAGAAGACTCATTTTGTATAGCTCCATAACTACTCTAAGTTAAAATATCTAGGATTAAAGTCATATTTCACTCTCAGAGGTGTATGATCATTGGTCTATGCCCTCCAACTCTGGCTCACTGATACAGTTTGTAAGTTTTATTTTTGTGTAATATCTGCATTTGAGTCGTGTCCTGTTCATTCACTGGGAGGTTTTGGGATGGGGGGACGTTCGCATGATGGGTGTACAGCCGACACATCTGTGACGCTATCGTGTCAATATTAACCAAGATCTGTGATGTTTCCAGCAACTTGATGAATCTATATTTATCTATACACACATATCTGCCAGTGAGGATTACCAGGATTATGAGACTGTACTAAAATAAATAACATTAGAAAGTCACAACACTGGCCTTAAAACTTAATTACCTTAATTATTAGTTTATTAAAGGGTTCTCCATGAATGATTTTTTATTTTATTTAAAAAACTGTTTATTTTTTAATATCATTACAAACAAGCAGACACACATCCAATACAGAGGCAACAGTATCTCCACACATTTTTCTTCTTTACAGTGTCAGTAACAGAAAACTCTCAATAATGTTATTTAAATAAATAATTTTATTTTAAAAAATACTTAGTGGAATCAGTCTTGTCTCTTCTTATGATAAAAGTACAATTCATTTCCCACGTGCATTCATTCAAAAACGACACTGTTACAGTGCACGAGTACAAAACACTCTAGATAAAATCTGACCGTTAATTTTCTATATTGCACTGGCCCGTGCAGAGGTCAGCCACTGCTAATGAATATTAAAGTGGTAAATATCGCTCTAAACAATTACAACGCATTTCAAAAGTGTCTCCAGTCTTCATTCTGCCTCAGCGACTCTTCTGAGATTTTTTTGTTTGTTTCCCTGCTGTGATCTAAAGTCCAGTCTGAGCACAATTGATGCACTGAAATAACTTGCAGTTCTCTAAATAATGACACCGGAGTGGTGGGGAGATACTTTTAAGACGCTTGCGTAAAACTTCTTCCTGCAAAGAGGAAATTATGAGTTTATCAGTTCAAATGTGAAGTAACAGAAGTAGCCTGATAAAAACAGTGACTGCATGGAAACCGCTGCAGTGGTTTAGTTATTGTAGTGTAAGAGAACTAATAAAGAAAATCAAAGAAAAAAGCACAATGAGGAAAGAAGTCGCCTGCAGTACTCACAGTAACAAAAGAGTTGGTCTCTGGAGTGAACTTATACAACATGTACTTTGAGATCTGGCTGGCTGGGGCGAGCACGTGGAGGTGGAGGTGACCTACTGAAATGAAAGGCGGCTGGTGGAAGCCCAGCCTGTGGAGAAAAACACATCAGCACTGAAATTCAGCCGCCCAGAGCAGGGATGAAACGCTTACAAACAACAGAGCAACTAGACCCCTCACTCCATGTTAAACAATAATTATATAGATTACATTAGCACGAAGATTACTTATGCAGTTACTTAAAGCAAAAGATTCATCCACCCTCCCTTTAATATCATTTTTTAAGCTACACTGTAGCTTTTTAAATTTAATGTTAAAAGTAAGATTTTTACTGGGTTTTGGCTTGGGGCAGCTACAATGCACCCGGCAGAAACTGCAGGATTTTACTTCACACTCGTATTCAAAACTACGGCCAATTTTGGATCGCTGATTAACCTCATATGAGCGTGAACGTGAATGATCGTCCGTCTCTGTGCTTTAGCCCTGTGACAGACTCGAGACCTGTCCAGTGGGTGGATGTATGCATGGATGAATGCACGGATGGATGGATGAAAAATGGGTGTCCACTGTAAATGATTCCTGAATGCCCACGAGAGAACTTGAGTTTGCAGACTTTGCCTTTTTACTAGTATGAATATTTTTTCCGGTACTTCCAAGAACCGTCTCCACCAACCTTATATCCGCCATGTCAGTAATCCCTTGGTCATGGAGCACATCTTTCCCCAGTTTAGCCATCCTTTCAACTATTGGAGACATGATTTCTTATGGGTTATGTGATATAGTTTTGTTAATCTCAAATAGTTGGAAAAATAAGAGTATCAGAAGTCTATAGTACCAGCAGTAATAGTCTAGTTTAAAGTATTTAAAGGAAAACTTGCAGCAGTAGTGACTACAGGAGAGCCACAGTGTTAGGAGATAGTATGGTAAGTTGACAGAGGACTAACTGACCTAGATCAATGTGTCCTTTGTGCAGTGAGAAGCAGCTGAGTATGTGCTCTCTGGGAACAACCAGGTAGTGGTGAGGCGCACCTGGGAAAATGTCGCTGAAACACACCAGGTCTTTAGTCTGTAGTCGGGGGCAGAAAAATGAAAGTCATTCAAGCTGTGAATGCAGCACTATCAAGACTACAGTCTATTTCCCTGGTGGATCAGAAAGTAGGTAGCGCTACTCCAGCTGTGCACATAAAAGAACCAGGACACCCCGTGTCTTGGTTGGATGACCAACCAAGACACAGAAAACTCCCACTCTACACAGTACATGAAAAGGTGGCAGTGGGACTCATTTTTAAAACGTACAGCATTATTATTATTGTTATTATTTTACTCACTTTTTCTGAGTAGATACATTATTACACATACCTGATGAATGTCAGACTGACTGAAACACTGAGGCTTAAATGTATTTGCAGTAAGCGAGGCAGTGTGTGGGAATTATATTTAAATTGTCATGGAACTTTTCCACCTGTCACTCATTCAGGTGTGCGGAGACTTTGAACTATTAATTTAGCTGCACATAGATGAAGAGAAATCAACCACTTAAAACCACCCTTAAAATCTTTTGATGCTTGGCTACTCTCTTTGCCTCGGCATTATAAGGGGTCCGCGAGTGTCTTGAAAGGTGCATATAAATAATAAATGTATTATCATTACTTAAGATGTAACCAGTCCTCAACCAAATAAGAAGTCATTCATGGACCTGTGCCTGCGTAGGGACCCTTTAACGTTTTGGTGATTTGCAGGTGTTAAAGCATCTGGATTTAAACAAAGTGCATTTTTAGATTTACAAACTTTAGAGTGGACCTGTTGTGCTTTTCTTTATTTTCTGTCACATGACAGGTTTTTACCTGTCTGGGCTGGTGGGTGCTCACATTACAAACAGCCAAAAGAGCTCAGACTGCTCTAAATGCCCTGTTTCATACAGTTTTATTTGTTTTGGCTCAGAGTTGCAAAACAGCTCTCGTCGTGAAATGCCGACCCCGCGGTTTCCCTGCTGTAGTCTGTTTCTTCTATTAAATAGCTGATTTGCCATACGCTTTAAACTTCATCAGCCGTCAAGTGCTAAAATCTTCAACTAACTATGTGTGTGTTTTTTAATAGTATATCAAAACCTCGGATCCGCAACTTCCGGGTACAGTTTCCTCCTATAACACCTGTATCGCTCTACATGGGATTAAAAAAAAAAAAAAAGCATCTCACCTCTTTTATTATCTTTGTGTTTTCGTCTTTTTTGTTCGCTATTAAACAGAAAATACACGTTTCAACATCATTTACATCTGAGTTTGACCAGTTGGTCGCAGTGTCCTCCATGTTGCCTGAGGACGGTCTCTCTGTTGTGTTTCCTGAACACTTTCCGAAGATCTTCTATGACGTGCAGAGAGGTTACTCAATGCTTTTCTGAGAACTCTGCCCTCCTAATAAACATTGTGGAAATGAAGGCAGTCGGGCAGGCACTACTATCGTCACTGATTTCTACAGCTGATTCAAGTCTGATTCACAAGGTCCCGATTCGATTTTATTCCATTTTGAGTCAGTCAGAAATATTATAATTTTGTCCATTTATCTTGGATATGTACTGTCGAAAGAACCCTCTAAGCCTTGTAAATTAAGAATATTTAATTCAAAATTATTTGACTATTTCTCTGCAGTTAGTTTGCACTGAGTTTGTAGGCAGTGTATAAAAAAATTAAGCTGCCACTTTGTCAGATGTGTAAGCATCACAGCAGATGCCTTTGTGTCAAAGTAACAGGATAAAACAGAAAAACTTGGAGATTTTGCTGGCCTGGCTTTTTATAGTAGATAACGTCCTTAAAAATATTCTGCAGTAGATCAAAAACTTAAAGCCAGGAATCCATATATGGAGATTACCTGATGTTGCTGCAGTGAAGCAGTGTTATTATCCACCCAACCATGCAAAATAGGATTTTTTTTGCCATTTTCAGGTTGTCTTAAACTTTTGATCGGGACTGTATTTCAACATAATTTTATTTTAATATTCACAATTCTTAAAGAATGTTTAACACAATGTAAATTATGACTGACTTCCAAAAAGCTGCTTCTGACCTAGCAAATAATTGAGAATTCTTAAACTGCAATCCAAAAAGGTACGACTAAAACAATTATGGTTAATATTGTGTTTTAATACATAGTGTGTGATTAGGATGAGAATGAGTCTAAAACATGACACAAGCTTGAAAAGCTCCAAGTGTTTCATCTTCTTTAATAATCACTGATTGTTGAAGAGGTGGAAGATATAAACCACACACTGCCAATATTTTATTTGTATATATTTAACATTTATTTAATTTTAAATGTAGTTGCAGTGACAACACAATAAATAGATCATGATATCACAGAACACAGCAGTTTTGGATTCACAAGAAATAATACTTCACAGCTACAACACTGAACAGCCGACGACAACCAAGCTCAATTTAACATGAAGCGCTAACCAGCGTTATAGTGACTAGTACGGCAGGGATCGTTGTCAGTGATGTCAGACGTTTGCAGTATTGCATATTCATGCACTACAAGCCTGTGTCAGATACAGAGGGCGCAAATGGACATTTTCATCCTGTGTTAGTAGATCTGATTGTTTAGTTAGTGGCATATCAATGTGCAAGGAGAAAAAAAAAAAAAAAAAAAAAAAAGTGTATCCCTTTCCCATCCCTTTTTAAGGAGGCTGGATTCCCTCCTGTAGTGACATTCAGTAACAATTTTACATTGTAGAAAAGCTTCAGGGTACAACACAGCACGGGCCGTCAATTTATCCTGCAGTGCAAAGTGACATCATGTTAAACTTCTACAGTCTGCAAGTCTCTGAACAACACAGACCACAAATAAGAGTCTACATTACTTATTTAGAGGCAGGAATTCAATACTGGCAAAAGTCAACAGAGAGAAAAGGAAAAAAAGTAAAAATAAAGCAAACATTCTTTGTAAAAACAGAATGCAAAAATATATTTATAAAATAAGACGAGCGCACGACAAATATGAAATTATTTAATTAAACAGAACATATTTGGTCACTGCAAGTGTTTCCTGGCTCCTTCAGCGGTTTTTGGACTGGACACAGGGAATGCCAACATTGTGCGCAGTTGTGAGGAATTCACTCATTTGAAAAAACTCAAAATAAAAAGATAAAGACAGCGTTCGCAAGACGTCCTTCACAGAAAGTGAACTCTTTCACTGTAAACAATTCCAGCCAAACTGAATTTGATGGCGAGTGATTTGAACATTTGAAAGAAAAAAAAAAAAAAAAAAGAAAAAAAAGCAAAAAAAAAAAAAAGCCACTAAATATTTTCAGTACACACATCTGTACATTCGCCAAAATACAAATTATATTAACAATTATTTATTAACAAAGAGACATGTGGTATTGTTGGACTCCTTTTTCCTTCACACAGACTTAAAAATCAGCTCTTATAGGGATCACCTCAATAGTATCGTCAGCAGATTGGCTTCTTTAGCCCTCACAGCAACATGGGTCAAAACAAACAAAGAGAAAAAGACAAAAAGCAGCTATCCTCACCTTCAATCTCTCCTCACAAGCTTATGGTGGTAAGGCAGTCTGCATGCTGGGGGAAGCTGGAGGCTTTGTCTGATGTCTAAGGCAGCCAATAAACCAAGAGCAAAAAACATTTTCTTACATCTTCACCTCTGAACGGACGGTGACCCAGACAAACTCGCCAGCCTACCTGCTGAACACACCCACTTCAAAAAACAGGTTACAGAAGACACAGCGCGGCCGGCGGTCAACATGGCTCCACGAGGGGCTTCTGAACTTCACTCACATAACATTTAGCGTCATTTGTGGGTAGCTAGGTTTGCCTCCAAGTGGTGCATAATAGAAATGGGTGATGTTAAAGGTTTTAGGGAGAGTGAATGTAGTTTGAGAAGATGGGTTTACTCGAAGGTCCAGACCTCCAGACTGTGGATGTTAAAGTCCTGCTGGGAGGACAGTGGCTGGTTGTTAAAGGTGGCACATTTGGTGGTGGTCCCTCGGTACAGCTCGGCGTCCAGCCACAGACCCAGCTGACCACTGCAGAGGAAGGCAGTGCTGATTACTGACAACTATCAAACCCTCTGTCTCTACTCTTCTGTCCCAAGGATTTAGATTATTGAGACAACTTGATGCTTGAATTGAAACTAAGGTAGCTGTACATACCCTCCTCCTCCCATCTGCAGTGAATCGGTATTGCCTTTCACAAAGTAGGAATTCTCCCCTGTCCAGCGGTACACCTGAAAGCAAGTAGCAAAGCAGCACAGCCACTACTGAGATCTTTTTAGTGATTAAGGGTGAAATAACCAGAGTGAGCTTGTGAACTGATTGGACGCAAACCTTGATTTCAGGACAGAAGCTGTAGAGGAAGGTCTCTCCTGTGCCATAGCAGTGCTCGCTCACTCTGAAAGGATGAGTTGAAAATGCCCCAAAGATCTGTGACGAGAGTCAGATTAGATTTGAAATCAAGTTTCCTTACGACTAATAACCACACAGATTCCACTCTCTCAGGCCATAGCATAAATCAAATTAGTACATTTGAAATTAGTCTTAACCCACAAAAATCAAATGCTTCGAAAAGCAGAGCAGACGAGCTTCATGGAGAAATTTGGTGCATCGCAATAGCACAAATCATTCACAAGGTACTGCGGTCTGAATGCAGACAGAAAAACCAGCTCCGCCTAGATTTTTCCCATGTGTGCTTCTCATTATTATAACTCCTCAAGCATTTTGGGCAAAAGAGAAAATTCAAATGGTTCCTGAAAGATGAGAATTATTTTGTAATTTTACACCCAAAGTTATAAAATAACTCCAGGTGGCCTGCGTAAAGTGTTAAACCATATAAGAAGATAGGCAAAGTCTGGAAAGTAACAGAGTGATGCAGTAATGCCTTAAACTGCACTCTTTATATTGACCAGCAGGGGGCCCCTTGTTTCAAAATGAAGTGGAAGTAAAAACTATGACCTCATCAAACACTCTTCTGCTGACTTTATAGACTCAGTAGCTCTAAACCATATGAGCATGCAGTGTCCACTGGTTTGGTTTTAAAACGCTAAGATGATGTGACTGTCACTGTCAGCTTGAGGGTTAACAGATATGAATCTATACAGGCAATAAAACACAAGCCAACAACACTGTGCTTAGGAGTCAAACCATCTGTTTACAACAAGTTATTCACCTCCCGATGTCTCATATTCTGTTCACCTAATGCTGATGTCACGTTCCTAAAGCTCACAGTTATTAAACACTTCACATCCATGATGACTATGTCTACCTGGTTATCCATGTCTTTGATGACCAGCAGCACAGGACTGTCAACATCTGCAAGGTTCCTATACAGAGTCTTCAGACTGGTCCCATGTTTCTCTGTGCTGTAGGCCAGTCTCCATGGATAGCCCTGCACACGGGCAGGCAAACGACAGGCCAGCTGGGGAAACATACACACCATTAGCCCTGAAAATTGAATTTCCTTAAATTCCTTTCACCAAGTGAGATGTTAAAGTGTTCAGAAAGCAGCTGCATGTCTGGATATTTGAAGATTACCTTCTCAATGTGTGTATCCTGCAGCAGATCACTTGTATCAATGAACATGGGCAGTGCATCCATAGAGAAGTCTCCATCGATACTGCCAAAACTCTGCCTACGTTTAGCCTCATCAAGGGTGATGATCTAGCGCACAAGTGCACAAACGGAACAGAAATGATTGCAAGACAAAGGTGCTTTTAAAATGCTGAAAAAGGCAAACACACCACTGTAGTGTTAGCTTGAAAAAGAAAATAGATGAGGTGAGGTAAGCTGGAGGCCCGAGCATACCTCCCAGCTGCAAGATGCAGGGTCGCTGAAGAAATTATCAATCATGTCCAGCTCATCCTTCTCCACCACAACGAAGCCCTGCTCTCGAGCCTCCTTCCCGTACACGTCTGGGGACCACTGAACGAAGAAGGCATACAGATCGTCCACCCTACCACACACACACACACACACACACACACACACACACACACACACACACACACACACACACGAAATCAGGAGACTGCCGACTAGTGTAGCCGCAAATATACCATTAGTAAACCAATGCCCCTTCAACACAGCTTACATCACAGTTATTTTTGCAGCATTTAACTGGCACCAGGATTATATAAAACATTTAAATATACCTTTCCTGTGGCACAGCAAACCAATATTCTGGATGCTTTTCCCGGCCCCCGAATGAGTGGGCGGGGCTAGAGGTCATGCAGGTGGCAAAGGACTTCCGCATTGGCTTCCCAACTTTGAAGCAGAGGAACATTGGTGGGTTTTTGCTCTTCTCCTCTGATGAGAAAAGCATGTCTGCAAGGTATGGAGAAAATAAAGAGTTTAGCTAATTCATGCTGAAACTTTATTTTAGTCCCATCGAAGTCTGAAATCTTGTACCTTCTATTGGAGCTTGCATTCTCTTCAGTAGCCAGGATTTCATCTCCAACTCATAAGTTTTCTTCTGCCTCTCCTCCTCACTGAGTTCGTCCTCCTCTGCTGGTCTGTCTGGACCAGACTTCTCATCAACCTCTGAAGCCTGCTTCAGACTTTGCCTCCTGATTTGGTCCACTGATGCACTTGTTATTTTATCATCAACACCGTTTAGCAGCTTTTCAGTTCCTTCACAGTTTGCGTCTTTGGTTTCAGTTACCATCTGGTTTGTAGGTTTATTATGCAAGTCACCCTGTTTTTCAGCCTCTGAGGAGGACAGTATCGACTCTCCATCCTCGATGGAGGTGTTCTGAGCAACACCTTCGTCTTCCTCATCATCCAGCTTCCCTTGAGTTTGGTTCTTATGGTCTCCCTGGCCTGGACTCTGTCCTAGGAGTTCATGTTGGTCTCTGTCGAGTGTTCTGCAGGATGTCCCCTCTGCCTCGTCTGTGCTCCCGTTGACAGTTGGCTCCAGCTCGGTAAAGCCTTCATCTGATGGAGACTTCTCCGTCTGCTCGCCCACTGTACTCACTGTTATCAAAACAGGTTTTGATTAAATTTAGCATATGTCAGAAATTTTAGAAATCAGTGTCAAATGCCCCAACTACAACCCCCCTCCTTATACTTCAACATTAGTAAAGCAGTACGGGTAATAACATCCTTAATTTGCTGATTAGAAAATATCTAAAAAACCAATCACATGGTAGAGGCTCAGTTCACATAGGCATATAGACACTCTCTTGGGTTTACGGCGAATGAAAAAAGAAAGTATCCAATGAGCAGCAGTTCTCTGGGTGAAAATGAAAATGTCTTTAGGAGAATGGCCACGCATCTTTGAAGCCAGGAGCTACAGCAGCAGAAGACCACACCTGGTGCTACTCCTGTCAGCTAAAAAGAGACAAACAAGCTCAGCAAAAGACTGGAGACTGATCAGACCAGGCAACATTTTTCCAATCTCAATTTCTTTTGCATGGCAGGGTCAGAATTTGGTGTAATCAATACGATACCGTGTATCCATCCTGCCTTGTGTCAACAGTTTAGGATGGTGCTGGTGGTGTGGGGAATTTTGTATTTTTTTTTTCCCCACACTTTGAGCCTTTTAATGTCAACTGAGCATCGTTGAAAATAAATTAATATTTGGTCTCAGGTTTAGATTTCAAGATTCGCAAGCTGCCTTTCATTAATGGGTTAGCTAATGAAAAGTAGCTTGTGTTAACCATAAAAGCAGACAAAAAAGCAACCACAAGTGGACCACAAACACAAACTTCATATCCTACCAGTTTCAGAAAGGGTTGATTCAATGTCATCCAGAACTATTGGTTGTTTGGGATTCAGAGCTTCATAGCGACTGAAGGGGTTTAGTTCCTGCTCTGATGGCAGCTGTTCCCACTCTCCAGGCCTGTACACAGGACACAGATCCTGGGGTAGGTCTCTGTGAGTTCACGGTGTGGCACCACACACACACACACACACCGCAATCAAGAATGAGGAAAAAACAAACAAACAGAATTGCGGGGAAAGAAAAGAAAAAAAAAAAAAAAAAAAGGGAAAACAAAAGAAAAAAGAAAAATGCCCAACAGAAATTAATGTGGTATACAACTTAAAAGTAGTAAATGTGATGTGAAACAGCAACATAAAACTTAAACAGAACAAAAAAGGTGAAAATGGGAAAGTAAAAAGTCTGATCTTGCACTGGAGAGAGTTTTGATTAACAGCTATGGAGGAAAGAGTGAAACAAAGCTAAGATGACAATCTCAGGAGCATGTTAGGAAACACGTTGAAAAGCTTGAAGGGCTTGTAATATCTTAGTTTGCAGTTTATTTCTCATAAAACAGAAACGGGAAGGAGGAACAAAAAAGGAGGAATAAGAATCGAGTTGAGAGGAACGGTTAGCGAAGGAGGAAATGTGGCAAGTGACACGGAGAGAGGTCTTACGATGGCAGAGCGTCCTTGAGCTTCATGCGCGACACGTCGTCGTACAGCGCTACAGAGACGACCTCCCCCATCGGGCAGATGAGGCCGTATTCCTCACAGCCGTGCTCGATCACCAGGGGGTCCGACTTGTGCGGATCAAACATGATGTTGTTGGGCGTCACAATTAACACGCCTCCAACAACACCCTGGAAAATCAAAACGCACAAAGAGGCAGCAAGATGGTGACAATTTGATCAAAGACAAAACTAAATATTGATGTTTCCAAATTGCATTTTACTTTATATAGTAACCATCTGTATATAGTGTAGTATTTTGTCTTGTTTTGTACACCATTGTTTTCTAGTACATCTTTAATTCCCCTTTTCTTACTGTCCCTTGTGCTGCTGTAACAAGGAAATTTCCCCCAGTGTGGAATTATAAAAAATTAAAATAAGTCTTACTTATAACTTCATACAGGAGATGCAATAATTCACCAGTTTGGACATTTCTGCTTGTTCCAGTATGAATTTTCCTTCTTACCATGCCATCGGTGAAGTACTTGCAGCTCATTTTTATGAATTTGACCGTTAACGGACTCTCATCCTCAGAGCTTGGGGAGAGCTCGCGGCGAAGGGCCGTTGCTGACCTACAGTTTGGAACGCCATACTGAAAGATGTTGAAAGGCAGAGATCAGAGAGATCAATGTTGTGCTTTTATTTAGTACGGCTTGTTTCAAAGGTTTTCACATTTGTTTGACAATAGTTAAACAGCAGCTTTCAGAATAAGGTGGAAGTCACTGTGCAGAACATTTGGAACAAAATCTGAGAAAAAAACAAAACAAAACAAAACCCAACAACATGTAAAATAAAGACTGGATTCACTCCTGCTGATGAAAGCGAGTTCTCAAGCATTCTACCTGACGTTTAAACAGACCCCAAAATAATAATGAAGACATTACTGTGCACAAGTCTTGAACCACCTCTCATTTCATTATATTTTAAAAGGAAAATGATTAATAGGTGCAGCAAAGTTATTGAAATGTGCAAACATAAGGATATACTGTACATAAGTCAAGAACACAGTTTGTACAATTCTAATGAGTCAATATTTGGTGTGACCACCTTTTTTCACCAACTGGCCTCAAATCAGTCTGACTAGGTGACCAGAACCCCAAATGTTACTCAGCACTGGATCCCTGCAGGGCTGTGTTCTCAGCCTCCTACTTTACGCCCAGTACACATAAGACTGCACATCAATCCACCCAACCAACCTCATTGTCAAGTATGCCGATGACATTGGGCTGATCCCTAAAGGAGATCAGACAGTGTACAGGGCGGAGGTAGAGAACTTGTCCCGCTGGTGTTTAGAAAATAATGTGAAGCTGAGCGTCCTTAAGACAAAAGAATTCATAATGGACTTCTGGAGGAACAGACAGGTCCACTCCCTTCTAATTATAAATGGAGTATAGGTGGGATCCGTCTTCGCCTTCAGGTTTCTCAAGGTTTTCTGGGCACTCACATCTCTACCAACCTCACCTGGACCCACAACACCAACGTCTTGGTAAAGACTGCACTTCCATGTCCTGAGGAAACATAACTTGGACCAGAAGCTGCTGCTGGTCTTCTACCACTCCTCAAAAACTCTGCCTCCCAAAATTATTGACTTCCTTCTGTCACCCCTGGAAGCCATTGGCAGATCTTCCCGTCTCAGGAAAACCAAGGCCATCACAGGTGACCCATTGTGCCCCGCCCACGACCTGTTTGACATGCTGCCCTCCGGTTGATACCTCAGGTCATTCAAGTCTCACACCTCCAGACTCACAAACAGCCCCTTCCCCTCAGACACCAACCCCCCACAACCCAGCAGAGCCATGGTCTGAGTAACCCCCATCACTCCGGCCACTCACACATGGAGTCTATTCAGACCAAGTCTTCATTTTGCACGACTTTGCAACTTGTTCATCTGCTGTTGATAGTGTTTTAGGCCTGTCACTTTTAGTCCTCCACTTGTCCATTTTCCTCAAATCTCACACTGCACACCATGCTGAGATATGGTAAGCTTTCTGCTAACAGGTCTTTGGGAGTCACCTTGTCACAAAGTTACTATCTTTATACCTTTAAAACTGATTCAACCAAGGAAATCAGAACAAATTACATGTTTTTGCACTAGACTGCTAGTAACAGAGTGCCTAAAGATATAACTTTGCTAACTTCTCTTGTGTGTAGACAACACTGGTTAATCGCTTGAGCTAGGTGCCTTTTTATGCTTGAATGATGTACAGGTCACAGAGTTAAGAGGCTTAAAAAAACTAAACAAAAACATTCATCTGAATGGTCAGGTATAAGTGTCTGAACTGCAATAGGGTGAAAAAGCAGCTTGAAAACATCTTGATAACTTGAAAGACTTTAGAAAGGACTTTCTTATTAAGAAAGTCTGTATTATAAATTGCTGTATGACAGATGTACTGCAAATACAAATACGCATTCTTGTGCAAAGTTTACTGTGGTGTTGCTTTTCATTGCTGATCTTTACGCCTCGCACTACTGCCGACCCAGTGATATTGTCTTTACTGTTATTAATTAAGGGTAACCAGGGTTACACTGACTTCTTGGAAGCAAAATATAAAGAAAAGAAAAAAAGAAAGTGGAGCAGCTCAAGACTTATGCACAAGACTGTAATTCAAGAATTACCTCAAGTATAACTAATTTAAGCAAATGTAGTTATAAATACACATCTTACAGTGCATTTTAAGCACATGCTACCAAAACCTTCAAATACCCTTTAACAATCTTTTTGTCCTTAAGTGGCCACAATACGGGTAAAGGTTCTGTAATTTGGAATACTTATCTCGGGGTGTATGGTATGTCACATGATAGAGGCTAAATTAGCTTTTTTGGTTCATGCTGAAGTCCTGTGTATGAACACAGTACTCCAAGTAATATAATGAATATTGTTTGACTTACTTGTGATGACTTCTCTGACACGTTTTTAGCGATGGGATCAGAGGAAGTCGGAGATTTGAGTTCAGTTTCTGACTGAGTCATATCAGGGACAAACAGTTTCTGTAGTAATAACGGATAACCAATAGTTAGATGATCAGTAATGAACAGGGGAAAAAAGCAGCATGACATAATAAATGGGCTAAACTTGTATATCTGCTTTTAAGCTTCAGTGATAATTTTCATTTCCATCAAACGATGAAGATTCTTTTCATTCCTAGTCCACATCAGTATAGCCGATATCGCCGCCCTACCCCTTTCAAGATATGCGTTTTCAAAGTGTTCCTTTGTGGAAATTAGTGGAAAACCCGCTCTAACGCATTATCCAGTTGATGCTTAGTGTCACAGCTTTCTCACCTGCCCGGGGTAGACGCTGCGAGAAAACAGCTTGTTCAACTGGACCAGTTTATTTGGTGTGATGTTGAACTTGAGTGCGATGCTGTTGAGGGAATCATCACGTCCCACCTGTAACACAAATCATCTCCTCTGTAAAATGTGAGACATTTTAAATGCAAACAGCTCAAAATACTACACAACGGAAATTTTCTATCTCTTCCCTTGCAAGTCTACAGCATCTTACTTAAAAGAAAAAAAAAGAAAAAGAAAAAAGATGTTACTCACAACGAACTCCACTGTCCCCGGCGGCCTTGTCTTTTCCATCTTTGCCTTGTTGGTAACTTTACATCCATCATCTGACAGAACAGAACAGAAAGAGGACTGTAGACTAAGGACGACTGTAAAATAACAGTATGATTAGGAAAAAAGTTCTTATAAGAGCTATATAAATGGGTTATATAGGTCTTATAAATGGGTTAATTGTGTTAATAAAAAAAAAGCAATGTTTCAGGGGTTGGGGTTAAAAAAAAGGAAAGAAAAGAAAAAAAAAAAAAAAAGGGGGGGGGGGGAGAGACCCTCTAAAAAGCCTTTAGTCGTCTGACTGTGATTCAGTACCAGCTGCTCATCCCCTATCATTATCCAGCCTCAAAACACTACAAACACTGAAGTGGTTATTGTATATACACACACATAATCTGACTCTTGTAGCAGAGAAGGTCCACAGTCAGCAGTTTCTTCCTGCCGGGAAAGCACAGGCTATTAGTGCTCCACTCCCTGACTGCCTCATTATACTGCCGCCCCCACCATGGATACAGAGGGCATGAGTAAGCATTAGCCGGCCAGACTCCAGCTGCGTCTGCTTCTTTTTACTGTACAGAGCATCAAAGAAAAGGCCGCTGTCACTTTATTCACCGAGCCTGTACCAGGCTGTGACTGATATTATACTGTGCAGGACTTTTAGTCAATGGGACATAACAGTTTGTTTGTGTGTATTTCTTGCCCTTTACACTAAAGAATACCACATTTGCACTATGTATTATAATAGAAATGGCTTTTTACAGCTGGCTGACCCACTGAACTTGTGACAGGAGTTATCACTGCTCTTTCACAGCCAAAGAAACCCAGCAAAACATGCTAGCATGACATGCACTGTCCATAATGGTTGCAATGGTCACTTTTTGTTTTGAAAGTCATAATGGGTTTCTACACAAGACAATGTTGGCCCACAGGATGTCTTGTAATAAAATCTGTAGTGTACACACTTATTAAATATTGTTTTATTTGGTTAAAATAATATTAACAACCACAACTTTTTGATTGGCATATTTTAAAAGCCACACCAACGACAATTCAACTGAGTCATTTTAATGACTCAATAATAATTTAATAAGAAGCTTACCTCAACCATGCAAAAAAGTTTGATGCTCATTAAATTTAGGGGGGAAAAAAAGCCTTAAATCACCCCGCTTTCAATATTGCTTCCAAACAGCCAGACCTCATAATCTTTTCAGTGGGCTTGAACAATAGTTTTTCAGGCTTTCTGAAGGTCTTTCAGTTTTTCTTCAGATACTTCTTGCTTTTTCTATTTGTTTTCACTCCTGTCCTTGCACTTGACCATTTTGAGAGGATTTTTTTTTAATCTTTTAAACTTAGCAATGATCTTTGGATTATTTAAGCATAAAACGACACCTAATTCATGGAATGAACCATTGTTGTGCCTACACATAGAAGACTAATTAAAGAACCAGTTTTAAATTTGATCTTAGGCACTCTGTTTCTAACAGCCTGTTGCAAAAACAATTTGGTTCAATTTCTTTACTTGAATCTACAGTTGATACATCTACTGTTCACTGAAGCCTCATCAGAGCCTCAGTGCAAGGGTCATTTCTGTACCCGACCGAAAATCAGTGACAGGTCTTACAGAACGACTTATAAATTTAAAATTTTGGGTTTAAAATCTTTTTCAGCACGATACTGATCCTAAACACACTTTTATTGCAGTAAAAGCATACCTGAAAATTAAATCATACAATGGATCACCGTCAGTCATGGACTGGCCTCCTGAGAGCCTGGACCTCAAGATTACCCAGCAAAATATAAAGAAATGATGGGTGGCACAATATTGTTTATCAATAATGACATCTTTCCAAGAGTAGCGTCAAATCTTAGTACTAAATGACATTGTGAATACAGAGTACTGAATATCATCTTTAACGGTATACTAGAACAGGATAAAGGTTATGCAACTTCCCGTTTAAAACTGCTGAGGTTGTTTTACCACAGAGGATCCTCACAGAGATTAATCAGTGTATATTGCAAGTGTAAAACAACTCTAGTTTTAAAAATAAGTTCTGAAAGCTGCTGGAAAAATGCAAATCAAATTATGATTAGTAAAAGCAAGGGAAAGTTTAACTTCCTCCATATAAGATTTTGTTATTCAACTGTAAAGCTGACATTTACACTACATTCAGTCATTCACCCATTCACACACACATTCACACACTGGCGATAGCAAGCTACATTGTAGCCACAGCCACCCTGGGGCGCACTGACAGAGGCGAGGCTGCCGGACACAGGCGCCACCGGGCCCTCTGACCACCACCAGTAGGCAAACATGGGGTTAGTATCTTGCCCAAGGATATTTGGCATGCAGCCAGGAGGCAGCCTGGGATCGAACCACCGACCTTCTGATTAGTGGCCGACCTGCTCTACAGCCACCAATTTCTAAATAAATTGACACTGATTCTGATGAAGGGCATTAGATGATAAACATTACTGAGAAGGTTAAAGGCCATTGTATACTAAGTGCATTGCAAAAAAAAAAAAGAAACCCCCCACACAAAATTACGAATTTTTCAGATTTGCACTTGTAGTGTGATGCACATACACAATGAACATGTTGCGTTTGCACTGTAGAAAAAATATAAATAAAATCAATCGAGTTGACATCAAGCCACGATGAGCTGATGTCTCGAAAGAAAGGGAAGAAACTGAAATTTTAGGTTTATCTAATTGTCACGGCAGGGCACAGCTGACTTAAAGCAGTGTCACGGCTGCTTTCGTACATATTTCAGGATGTCAGTGGGGTCGTTTGAGCCATTGCTGGCAGAGTTGGGAACACATCTGAGGAGGCAGAGAAATCATTTCAGAGAGCCGACTGACCTGGAGCAGTGTCTAGCTGTGTGCCTGAGGTAAAACAGTATTATTATATCATTTCCCCATCACTGTATAATCATTCTCTGTGTGTGTGTTTCGAGCCATGAGTGCACTTGCTGTCAGATGCATCTGTCTGGTCAGATCTGTTTGGTATAATTTGTGCTTGGTTTAAAAAACATAAAACAAAACAAAAAGCGCTGCAAATTCCTCCAGCGAAATGACGTGGCCCTCGTGAACAGCTGCCAGAGAGTCCGAAAAATATTTTTAACGCATGAAATATTCACAGATTGTACGTGTTCAGTGCGTAAAGGGCTTAAGATCAGCAATCTTATTCTCCCAACACAACTATCCCAAGCAGAGATGTGCACACAGCCTGCACAGTCTTTATGTTAAATTATTCAGTCTTTATGTTATCAGAGGGTAACTAAAATGCTATGTTCCAACTCCATATTTGTATTCTTGGACTCCTCGTCTTTTACTGTGTATCGGTGCCATCTGAGCCCATTCATAGTCCGAAACTATTAACTCTTCTCCCTTTAAGCCAACTTTCATCTGATTGGCCAGGGTTTGGCCAGCAGGTGGGTGAGGCTTCTGCGTTCACAAGATGCCGATATTAAGGATGCCTCTTTAGAGCTTTTGCGTTACATGGATTACTTGCGTATACAATGACCTTCTCATTTGAAATGTTTGCCTTGTTTGACATGACCATCCACCATTTTCAACAGGAAAAGCAGCCACTTAGATTTAGGGTATATTCCAACATTCAGAGAAGCAACTTTGAAATGTGTGTTGTCACCATCTTACCTGGCTTTCCTGTCGCTCTCTGTAGCTCTGCCTTTTTGTTGGCGTCACTGTCATTTGGAATGTCGGGACAGGAGATGATTTCCGGATTCTGTTCATTCACAGTCTTCTCTGTTTGGCTCCCCCTGAGCTGTTTCCGCCTCTTCAGCCTGATGAGATGCCCCGGGGGGTAGATCAAGTAGAAACATGGTGAATTTAAATCCTACAGTTAAAACCATGTCCTTAACTTAAAGTATTCTGCTAGCTTGCAGAGGAAATAATAAATTAAACCCTTCAGAACTTCTGTTTCAGATATCAGGTTTACTGAATAATCTAGAAGAATAGCTCCAGAATAATGTGTAATGACCAGGGAGCCCACACTTCTTTTCTAGCATCGACAATGCAGCAGACTTTAACTGTTAATTCCTTCTGTCAGAGGTGCTGCAATAAGTTTTTAATAATGAGCAGCAACTTTTCTCTCCATTTACTTTGCTGCTTCAGCTGTTTTGTGACACTGCCTTTTCTCCCTCTTTAATCATTAATAGGTAAGGGAATCAAGTACACCGCCTCCAGATTGTGTTGGGGTGCATTAAAGGGGGCCACTGCAGTGCAGTGAAATCACAGGTTAGCTGTACACTTAAGGATTATGCTGGCTCTCAGAGGCGTGCTGAGAGCTTAAGTACTTTAAGAAAAGACAGCACCAAACTGATTCGTCACAGGCATTGAGGGAGAGTGGTTAGGCTGCTCTGCACAATCTGGGCAAACGAGAAAAAGCAAAAGGCTCGACTTAAGTGTTCAAGTGCTTTAATGGAAAGGAAAGTTTGGGTCGATAAGTCAGCAGCCAGACAGAGCTCAGGCGCACATCTGCTTGCGGACTCAAGAATCTGCTGATGCATTTCTCAACAGCACGCCATCTGTTTCACTCAGGGGCATTTCTCAGTGCTCTCCATCACAGCCTTCATCTTTACATCATCTTCATCTCCTCTTTAACCCTTCTTATCCTCCTCTTGAGTTTCTAAACATTGACTGCTTCCTACCATAATAAAAAGAAAATTAAACACAAAACAGACTCCAGGATGTTTTAAAGTTAGTAATGAGAATGGACAAATTATGGTTTATTGTATAGTATAAGCAATGAAGATAATGAACATTCAAACAAATGCAAAATGATTTAAAGCAGCAATGTGAAACATAAGGCCCGAGGGCCAGAATTGGCACAGCAAAGACTCCAATCCGGCTCACTCAAACACATGAAAGAGGGCATGAACAACAACAACTACCCTTGCATAACACAGACACACAACTACTAATAATATTAATTTTCATATCCCTCAAACATGCGGCAAATACGGCTTCAGTCTATGGATCTGGCCCAGTGTGGACACAGCCAGTCTATATGTTAGCTTGTTGAAAACCTTGAGCTCTGCTCTACTTTTTATTTTTTTAAGGGCATTCAGGAATTATTTTGTTTTGTATCTAGAGCAGCAATGAAACCTTCCAGAGAGCAGAAGGCCTCCTTCTATTGATCAAACTTCATAACACTTTTTGTATAGGTTAATGCAAATTAAAATGCTTCAAGTGAGACAGTCTGAAACAAAAGATGCATTAGGAAAAACTACTACTAGTGCAAATACACCACCTTTTTTTCTTTTTTTTAAAAAAAAGAAAAAAGCCACAAAGCAGTTTATAGTGTAAAGGAAAATATGGTCATCAGTGTGTGGATTTTCTCAAAAAGCAATTAAAGTCTGACTGGTAAGAATAAAGTAACAGTTACTTTAGTAACATAAGTTGATATGAGCCTCTTTGTGTGACTATTTATGCACAGTTGTGCCATATTCTTTCATATATCTATACCAGACCTTGTGATATTTAACAAGACTAATAATAACTTTGATGGAATTTTTGCCGATATTAAAGTTATCCCGCCTTCATATCCTCATAATGCCTCAATTCAATTTGTTTTGGATTGCTTGGAAACAAAACTGTGAAGTGCCACATTATGAAGGCAGGCCTGGATTTGGTTCCATTCCACCAGCATTTTAATTTACTGATCTTCGTTTCCAATCTGACATTTGTACCGTGGCTGGTTAATACTGTGCACCTCACATTGACCTTTGTTCTATTTGTCAGGAAGCGAGGCGGCACAAAGCAGCCGAAGAGATACGCATTACAGGAGTGGCCGTGTTAGATGATAACGCTTATTTTTGTTCTACTTTCTGTACAAACAGGCACCAGTGCTACTGCACAGTGTCTCTGCAGGAGCAGTTTGAAGCCTGCAACCCCTATTAACATCTAATATGCTGTCTACCTAATAATTAGAGGCTGCCTGGATTGTGATGACAGTCATTTTTCTCCATAATATAATATTTCCAACATAACCTAATCATATGGGGGGAAAAAAGAAAAAGAAATACACACATGACAAATTGCTGGATCGCACTAGACTGTCTGTGTAGTCTTAGTGAGTAACGTGAGCCATAAGAAGGAATTAAGCTCACTAAGCTATAAAGCATGACCTCATATACACAAGATTAAACAGTTTTTATATTTTACTGTATATCCAATGACAGAAGCATTTAATTGTTTTACCTTCCATATGCATTAGTTTACATGTTTGTAAGGGTTTTTAAAAAAGAAAAGAAAATACAAGGTTTATGTTTTCTACACTATGAGAAGACTGTTTTGCAGAACAGGTTAGACAAGGCAGAATAAGAGCAGTATTGTGCAGTGTGGGTTTTCCAGCAGCAAGTGAGCCTCAGTGCACAGCAGTACACCCGCAAAATAATGTTTACCCATCTTAAATCGGCCATGCAGTTCGATGACACACCTCATTTGTTCCGACATCCGCGAAAGCAGGTGTTGACAACCTGCAGATTTCTTGTCACTTTATACACCGCAACTGCAGTAAGCCTCTTTCCACACATTTCCTCATATCATGTTTCACACGGTGTCAAAAATCTGTTACTAAAGTTGACACTACGTCAGCAGGCCACGGGCCCACGTGTGATGCATGACTGCCATTTATATTAAATAATAAATAAATTCTAAAGGAAATAAATCAGTAGCTGCTTCAGATCAACTTATATCCTTGTAAAGTTTGAGAACCACTAGTTTATCCTCACAAGAAAAAAAAAAAAAAAAAAGCATCACATGATAGCTTGTATAGTTAAATCCACAACATAATTAAAATGCCTTTCACTGCTGTGTTTACACTGAAATAGAGGAGCACAGTGATTTGTAGTGATAGATGGCATCATGTTAGAGAGACGGCTGGGCTGTAGGAGTGCATCATAGCAAAAAACATTTATTTTTTAAAAATATTGTTTGACTCAGGTGCTCTGCGATATCAAGGAACACATACAATACCCTAACATGATCACCTCCGGGGTGCATTTCTGGCTATGAGCAGCTGCTTCTCAAACTTTCCAATCATGCAAAAGCCGGCTTTAAAGGAGGGTGGTCTCAAAGAAAGCAGTAACTGCACCAAAGCCCAGTATGAGATAAATAAGGGTTATATTGACATATGAATCATGCAGAGCTACCCTGGGAGAATCTTAGAATAAAAACCGTGCAGCTGGAAATCAGACTAAGAGTTACATTATCTTTATTGGATTTCTATGACTCAACTGAACCATTAAAAATTTCCAAGAGCACCAGCTTGTGCCTTCTTCACAGCACAGTACATACCAGCTGAGCAAGGTTCATTACTCCAGCAAGGGCACAGGTGTCTACAATCAATCAACCATGCTAAGTCACAGCTTTAAACCCAGGCCACAGAGTGGACCGTGGCACTAGTTTATTCAGTGTGTGAAGGGACATCTCACTATCACATGCCTTCCAAAAGACAACCTCGACAATAAAACAAAGAGGAAAAATAAAGATATTAGTTAAGTTACATTAAATCCACAAAGAGGGGATAAAGAAACTATTTTCTCATTAAGCTTTTTCACAGATTTGAAAGTTTCCAACACCTTCAACCTATCATTCTCACGTAAAGATTTTCATAGCTTCTGTTCCCTGAGCCTTTAAACACAAAGGGATGGGTGTGCTTCTTTGTAGTGATTAACTATGGGTAAATCATTATTGTTCAGCAAAAAACATTACATCAACATTACATAATTACATCGACTCATTGAGCACCAAACATGGTGATTCACAACAAATGAGAGGCCGATTTTAGGAGGTAAAAAATAAATGCAAATCTTAAGATGACAGCTGCATTAAAAACTAGAGTCCCTTACCTGGCAAAATATCCAGGCTTCCTGTCTCTCTTTTCCATCAGGCCAGGGTCCTAAATCTGCATGTATTTACGTGCATCCATACAAACAACCACCTTCTTACATCCGTACGCAGTGTGTGTATCCAAGCGCGGAGACACAAGGCTGGGAAGATCACCTCTCACACGTCTTTCTTGTCCTGCAGAGTGAAGAAGAAACCGGATTAATCTCTTCATTCAGCAACGCTCAGTGCACTGCAAGAGCCCAATAACCGATCGCGAAGCCCCATCAGCTTAAGTGGATGGCGATGAAAGCATCCCATAATAGGCATGTCAGCTCAGTCAGCTGACAATAACCCTAAGAGGGTGGAAAATGGAGCGCTCGGCTACAAAACACAATCACACCTGCATCTGGTTAACGGAAACACTGTAAACGGTTGTTTTACTACTTAATATAAAGTCTATTCTCAGCAGCTGATGTAAAGAGTCAAAGCATTATGGTTGTATCAAGTTACCGGCTAGCTTCAACGCCGTGGAGTTAAATAAAAGCGAAACTAATATTTGTAGTATGTAGCACAGTTTAGCGGCTTTACGTATAGCAGTTCATCCACGTGTAGCCTAAAGGCGTTACATAACAGGTGAGAGGCTAACCACTGAGGGAAAGCTCAATCCGAAGCAACGTTACGATCCCATTTAGCCACATTCTCAGTTTTTAGCAGCCTGCATGATTTGAAATCCTCCATAAATGGTTCCGCTCGACAGCTTTTGGCCTCTTTTTACAGGGCAACAACGAGAAAAGATATCCCTGATGTGCTTAAACCAAACAAACAAACGCGGGAGAAGTGAAAGGTGCTCCAGCTGACAAGACAGCTGATGCTAACGATGCTAGTTAGCCACTTTGTTTACAAGACAATAGCAACCTGGTGGTGAGAATAAGAATATATTTGTCGTTCATTAAGCAAATTCGCTTTCTTAAAATAGCGCATACCTGTTCATGCATCCAGATAAACCTCTCACGCCAAGCACGGATTTGCAACGACGCCTCGAAACGCTTATATTTGACATAAAAACAGGTACCTAAAATTTCCCACATACCTTGTATGCATCCTCCAACATGGAAACGCCTCCTCCCACTTACAACGCCCTCTTGTGTCGCGTGCGCGGTAAAGCTTAGACTAGAGACTTGGAGCTTTTTATTGTCATTGTGCGGTTTCTTGCACAGCGAAATTGGGTAGCTGGACCACAAAGGTGCAAAAGTAAAGAAAAGAAAACAATATACAACGAGTGGAAAAAATAAAAAACAATATATATGTATACATATAGCACAGACAGCTCACCTCCAATTGGCTCTTGGTAAGTTGTGTTAGCAATATTTAACTAGGCTGGAGACTAGGTTGTCTGTCGTATATTATCATAACTTTACCTCGAATCATGGTACCGTGTTGACGACAAAACGTACAGACCTCCGACTATTGCCATCTCTCCCTGGTGGTCTAGTGGTTAGGATTCGGCGCTCTCACCGCCGCGGCCCGGGTTCGATTCCCGGTCAGGGAACAGATACTTTTCGTTTTCTCTGAAGAAAACTTAACGTTCCAGTATAATTTATTTCGTGTATTGGTTACACAGATAATGTAATCTTTCTTTATAATATACATGGAAAGGGGATCCTTCTCTTGTTAGAGCAAAAAATACTTTCACAGACGTCTCTAATGCCTGTAATTGCACGAGATGTACATTTTATTTTGCCACCCACTAGAAACTGTGCCACTAGGTGGCGACACTTCACAATAAATGGCACAAGTCTTCAAAAGTAGGAAAATGGCAGCTATATAGTATCATATTATAAAAATTCTTACAGACTAAAACAATGTCTTCCCTAAGGTTTAATTTGTCTTCATTTTACATCAAAGTCACTATCAATGTTCAAGGTGTCTTCAACCTATATTAATTTCTCAGACATATTGGTATTTGATTCAACGTACATTTGGTTTTAAACTTAATGGCTTTGTTTCCTGCCATTCCCACAATAAAGCTTTTGCCAAGTTAAACCCAACCTGTCTGAGTTATTAGTGAGCAATGAGACAGAGATAACGTTTGCTTGTGGTCCCAGAGAGCCCTCTAAGGTGGGACCCCAGCGAGAAGGCCCTCGTGATTGGCCGGCCTGCGAGTTAACCAGTTCCTGCCTGGCTGTGTATCTTGGCAGTTATTTTGACAGGCGCTATCATTGTGAGAGACGAGATAAGTTGTCTTAGGGATCGCCATGGCGCCTGTGTGTCCCTCCTCCGGCCTGTTCAGCCTCTCATCAACCCACTCATCTACTTCCACCCCCTCCTCTTCTCAGAAGCAAAGGATTGTGGGGGGTGGAGGGGAGCAGGATTTGTGTTGGCAGGGACCCTGTGGCTCTGGGTATCATCGTCCCCTCGCAGGGCCATCAAAAGCTTCTTGTGACTCAGATATTAAGATTAAGATATCAGATACTCAAAATATTGCCCACCATCTGCGTATACACTGTCTATGAATGAGGCTTTCTGATTGGAAACTTTCTCTTAATTTTCCTACTTTTTAAATGATGGCTTAACATCTATGTCTCTTGTTTTCTCTCTTTTTCTTTCCTGATGTCGAAACAAAAAAGAGAAAGAAAGCAAAATGGAAGAAGACTCACAAGCATACTGTCAGAATTTTAAGCACTAAAAAAGCCAAGGATGTCCAGAAGTAAACTTTTGACTCTTTACAGAGTAATGTTTTCAAGATGTGCTTCACAGACAGAGCTATAATACGAGTCTAATTCTGTCCATACAGTCATATAAGATCTGTACAGTAGACAGGTAGTTTCATTTCAGCCTCTGATATTAGAATTTTTACGGTACTCTTACATCAGAGTCAGCAAACAGCTTGGTATTATTACAGTGTGTGCTTTCTTAAAGTTAAAATTACTTTAAAGTTACACACACATACATACAGAAATACACAATCTCTGAGGATGGGCACATTGTTAGGGCATGGTATATGTTAAGGTTCATGTGTGTGGGGTTAAAATGAAACAGATTTGTTGTGCACTGTTTTACAAAGTCAGAGAAAACAAAGATAATATCTTGCTTCTATCTTTTCAAACAGTTGTAGGCACAAAGGTCGGAACCAGCGCAGGCCTTGGAGCGATTTTGAATCATTTTGCTTGGACGTCACACTTCTAGCTTAGACTACAGCCGCTGATAATGTCAAGTACGGCATGGCATCAAGAAGACACAAAACCTAAACACTGGGAAAAGGATATGTCACACAAATGATAACTGATGGAGATGTGTGTGGCGTGTAATATAATGATCTTAAGTGTGTAAAAAAAATGTGAATTTTTATCTTGAAGTTTATGGGAAGATGTAAGAATGCTGACATTGTTGTACCATAAACCAATTAGCTGTTAGTTAGGAAGCTAAAAAAAAATGCTGTGTAAGTATAATTTAGGGTCCCCTATACAAGCAGCTAACAGCTTTGACAGATTTACATGAGGCCGACACAAAAAATGCTCAGAATGAGGAAGATATCATGACTTTTCTTTCAAGAGTCTGCTGAAACAAAGCTCACGAATGTGACAGTTTTTGCTTTATTCATAAATTTGAGTTAGCTATTTCAAAATGTTCAGTTACTGACTTAGTATCCAGTTACAGCTGAAGAAGTTACAAATTTAAGATCCATATCTAAAAAATGTAACTTAGTTTCTACTGAGTAAGTTTAAATTTTGGAATGTGCAACTGTAAAATTTGCATTATTAAATTCTAATTTCAAGGTATGCAACCTGAAATTTCAACATAAAATGCCAAGATGTGTAACTCTAAATTTCGAGTTATTTCGAGGTACATAACTTGAAATTCTGACATCTTGGCTGAGTATCTTGGAATTTCCTGTTACGTCTAAGTCTAAATTTAGAGATATGTAATTTAAAAAATTTTGAGTTATTATATTGAAATTTTTAAATATATTTTATGTAGATTAATTAATATTTTGTCCCATCATCTGCTAAGTTTAAAAGTTACCTAGCCAAATTATTAATGAAGCTAATGTTTGCCAGACCTGTTAACAGTGAGGATGTTTGATTTAAAGACGATCAAACAGTAGCAAACACGTTACCAACAGCCTAGTGGTTAAAAAAGTACTAAAGCCACCTTTTAAATGAAATTATTCTGTTTGTAATTGTAATTATGAAGCTAGTGCCTATGTGGCTTGTCAGCTTAGCTTAGCATAATTACTCATTCTTCCAGCTAGCTATACAAGCTCAGGTTTAAGCACAGCAGGATACACAGACAAACTGCTTATTTTACAATTAGTCTTTGAGATAATTTAAGTTTTACTGCAACAATTAATAGACTTTAGCAGATACTTTTGTATTTTGACTTGGTTATCTCTAGGAAGTGGTAACACATTGGTAATGGATTTATAATCAATGGTACAAGCCAGTGTTAGGCGGGGTAATCTATAGACCGATAGAGCTGAAATATTATAATTAAAATAATAATGATAATATTGTATGAGTCATTGCAAGTTGTTTAGATGTAATTGAGGCACTCACCACTCCTTTGGTGGTCTAGGACAGTCCAGAGTGATTGAAAGACCACCTATAGGCTACTATGAGGTTAATGACCCCTCACACAGACAAACACACACATGCAGCCTCTGCTTGCACACATACTAGCCACCAACAAAGTCCAGTAAGCACAGACAGAGAGGAGAATGCGGGTGATGGAGATATGGCTTAAAACCGCACTATACTGTATACCATCCAGTGCCACTACACCTACTGTCAATCTGCCAAGTCAGCTGAGGCTCTGCAGCCATGACCTTCGACCTGGGAACTGAACAGCAGGGGAAAGGTTATCAAAGCTGGGGTCTTGGTTCTTAAAACTAGCCATCCAGACAGCACAGGAGCCACACCTTTAATACGGTGCAGACAGTGCCTGAAACTTTAAGGAAAGATGGGGGCAAAACAGAATATTACCCCTTCCAGTCACACATACATACACACTCTCTCTATCATCAGAGTTCTCGATCATGTGACCGTGGCAGGGGAGCAAACAGTGCATGGTTGTTTACTCTGCTTATCAGTGGTGTTGTAACAACTAGAGGAACACACAGGTTGACCTCAGCACTTGCGCACACACGCAAACAAATGCAAGAAACCTTACCTTGGGCAAATGAAAAAACAAACAAAAAAAGCTCTGAAAACTGAAATTGTGAATTTTACAAATTATTTAGGATTTTTAATAACCTTCCTTGACATACTGTTAGTTGTGGGAGCAGCTGCCTGTGTTCTAACACATAGTGAAACCACGATAATGAGCAGAGATCATGAACTATTAGCTAGCATTACTAATAAATCTCCTTAACTCTCCTCTGATCTCATCTGCCATAAAAAGAGGCTCGTCCTGCACAGTAACGATCAGTATCTGGAAGAAAAATTGCTGTCTCTGCTCAGCTTATAGGTATAAAACTATGAGCCCCAGTAAACACCGGCCAATAAATAACAGCTATAAATTCCTATATGAGTTATGACCAAGTCTGCCCATTTGTGACTGTGCGATAAGTCAAGTTTTCATGTACGGCAAAGGTAATATTCCTTTGAGAGGCAAAAAAGATATAAGGTAACATGAGCTATGCGTAGCCTTTTGATGTGTGTGTTCTCCTGTGTGTGTATGTCATACATGCACTCCCACTCTCACACTCAGACTCTGGTTAGTCCGAGCCAGCGCCACATCAGTCCATCATCGCAGATATGGCCTGTGGTTAGATAGCAGGTCTGGCGGCGCACAAGACATTTTGTCCACTCTGTCATGTTTACTTATAATGATAAGCTTTGATGGATTTCTCAAAAACTATAGACGCCTCGACGCACATGCACAAACCGTCTAATTCACACATGCAGGCCTGAGAACGCGCTGACCAAAAAGTAAAAGCTGCATTTGACAAGTCACTCTCAAGGCATCAGTGTAAAACTCCAAGCATTAATGAGAAAAGCAAATAAAAACACGCTTTGTAGGCAACAAAAACAAGACAAACACAGTGAATCATAAAGATTGCAAAAACTTTGCAATTGCTCTCTTTTTCACATCAGTCTGGGAATAAAAAGATTTGTTTGAATAGCTAATGAATAAGTGTTTTTTAAATGATTTAACACTGAGGAGACAGTTAAAGTTTTGTGGGCATAAGGCCATCAAGCTGTCAAACGGAGGGAGTAGATGTGTTTAGAGAAGGATTCCTGGGGTAACTTTTTTTTAAAGATGTAAATTTATACAGAGAGTGTAAGTCTAAGAATAGTCAGACAGGAGATTTTTAAACTGAAGGAGTAGTTTTGCCAAAATTATACCGTAAATTCTGATTAATTTCCTATCAAATAGAGTCTTTGCACTCTGTGATCTGTTGGTCAGCCTGTACAGTGTTTCCAGTGGGTTAGTTTACTTTAGCCTGGCATGTAGCCAGCCCACAGACCGGCCCAGTGCAACTGTGCTGGACCAGTTAAAAAGGCTAATGAGGCCTGCGCTTATCATGTCACCCAAAGGCCAGAGAGGTTTGCAGTGGAGAGAGTGCAGGTGGTGATAACTTGCCATACAAATACTTCATACATACAGTGTACTGTAAAAACCTTTCGTGCTACCAAAAGCTTCCCACAGAGGTTTTAAGCGGTCAACCTTTTCTGGAGTCTTTAAATTTTTCTCAGGATAGATAAAACTAATTATGGGGGAAAAAACAAACAAACATGTCTAACAGCTGAATCACTCCACAAAATATGGCCACTTCATTAGGTACAACTGTTAAAACGCGTATATTTAGCTAGCAACTCGCTAGATTTAGATTTGAAGCTCAAACTGAGCATCAGAATGGGATAGAAAGATGAGTTTAATTTGAACTTGGCATGGTTGTTGGTGCCAGTTGCTGCTGGTCTGAATATTTCCGAAACTGCTGATCGACTGTGATTTTCTCCACAAAAACATCTCAGAGGGTTTACAGAATATGCAGATGAGCTTCTCTGAATGCACAACAAAGTGAATATTGAAGAAAAGTGGCTACAACAGCAGAAGACCACATAAGGTGCCACAGAGCCATATTAGTAATTGTCTCTTCATATCATGAAATACATCAAAATTTCATGTATGGGTCAGTTGCAGTGGGCCGTGGTCTTGTTATTTATGTATGCGCCAAACTAAATTATTACTTAATTATCTGAGTCTTGTGGCAAAGCTTATCAAACATGGGCTCCATTAAGAACTTACTGCCGATTTGAAACTCCTAAAACGAAGGGAAAAGCTATTAGCACATATTAATGGATAACCAGGGATGCAGTTTTCCAAAGCTTGACAGTCTGAATCTATGAAGAGCAAACTTTTCAATAAAACTGAACATTTGCTGGGCTGAAAATCCTCACAAGTGCACAGGAGCTGCAAGAGTGGAGTGGTGGTTGTCCACTCTGTAGCATTAGTGCACAAAACTTTGGAACATGGCACAGTCATAGAAGCCAGCTTAGCTTTATCTGGAGGCTAATCATAAATGTGAAAGTAGTATCTTCAGTTGTTTGAACAAGTGCTTTAGGTTTAAGTTCAAACTGAGCACTCTCTTTTTTTTCTTTCTTTCAGTTGCAAGTAGTTTTTCTTCTTTTGAAGAAAAAGGAGCAGATGATAATATCTTTTTTTTGAGGAAGCCAGAGGCACAGAAAATGCAGATAGAAGGAAATAAAAGAGCCCATAAGCAAGTTCGGGCTACAAATATCAAGCATTGAGTCAAGACAGAGAAACTTAAAAGACCTTGACTTGTACAACGGTGGGCACTGATCCAAAGCAGACCTCTAACTTATAAGCAGTTCAAGAAACACAAGCTGAAGAGTTTGGAGTGACCCTCGCCATTGTCTAAAAATATCCCAGAACTTGAAGTGATCTGCAAGGAAAAGGATGAAAATAGCCAAAAATTGTCTGGGAGCTACAACATATGCCAAAGGTAGTGGTGGTGTTTTCCTGTTAATAATTGCCCACAGCAGCATTCACTGCTCTTGCACACCTACTTGGTGTTTTAGTGCAAGCGTGTGTGCAACCACATCTGCAGGCTGTGCTACAATGGCTATATATAGCTGATGCTAGTTCAGGGTTCACCACTTGCATCTTGCCCAGTGACAGCTGGGATAGGTTCCAGTTCCCTCTACGACCCTGAATTGGATAAGCAGAACTCAAACAAAGGCACACTGCACCACTTGTTAACGAGGGACAAAGATATTAATTGGGGGAAAAATGATAACACAAATATCCTCAAAAGTTAAAGACTAGATCCGATTTCGTCAGTGATTTCTGCTGGAAGATAGCTAAACTTTTAAACCCTCCAAATTACATCAAACTATATTAATAGCATGCTTTACGATATGATGAAAAAAATTACTATAACCATAAAAAAAAACGACTTGCACTGAATACACAATCCAGGTTATATTATCTTATTCTTTTCCTAATGCATCATTTCATTTTACAGTAAGAGTGCACCCTAAGTTCACCACTTTTCTTCGGCCCTTTTTTTTCTCTAACCCTACTCTCTCTCTAGTCTTACTGTACAGTTATTTACACCCAAGGGCACGTAGGCCATTGGTGAGATTTAGGGAGTAGGTGTCCGACAAAGAGAGTGAGAGAAAATGACAGCAAGGGGTGGAGGAGAAGAAATAAGCAGGCGAGCAACAACGCTTTCCTTCTTCTTAGTTCTTCTGATTCTACATCTCACCCCTCCTCTCACACTGTCAAGGCCATTCTTTTCTTCCTCCTACTTTACTCGGCCAAGAAGAGGTCAGAGAATAGGAGAGAGAGAGACACACACACACACACACACACACAAACATATGCACACATCCAGGACTGACCGACTGCAACCATTACAAATCTTCCCGGCCTTATCGAGGACAACACACTGATAAGTATGTCTCCACTCCCCATCCGACAGATCCATCTCCGAAAACATCTGTGACACCCCCTAGGAAAATGTGGTAGTATATACACGTAAATGTGCGTAATGGCAGATTGATGATTCAACCGAATCCCGTCGCTCATTAATGAGTCAAATCAGAGCTGAGCAGAGGAACAGCCGTGGTTTTGGGTGAGCAAGGTTCAGATGACTTGAGATGTGTGGGCGTGTGTGTGAATATGTGTTTTTGCGCATGTTGTGAGAGTGCTGCACCTGCAACTAATGATGTGAAACTTGCCATCCAGGCTGCACTAACTCTCCACACTTTAAACTCACACCTGTGGACCTGCAACACAAACACACACATATTCTCACTCTTTTTCTCTTTTTCTCTTTAGCTCTTCTGAAGATTTGGCAAGACAATAACCATCTCAGTACTCTGGGCTAAGTGCCTCCTTAACCTAATCAGAGGAAATTAATTTCTTGATTTTTTTTTTCTTTCTTTTTTTTCCATCCCCGTCTCCAGTGAATTCATGTCTACTGGACTAAGACCAACCCCGACAGGAGAATCTGTCAAATGCAGTGCAGCCGCAGGCCTGCTGTCTTTTATGGAGATGCATGAGCCGACAGATGTCACAAAAAGTAACCTCAGCTTCATCATGAACTTAAATGGCAGCTTGTATCTGCATATACAGCTTTATCAGCCTGAGAGGGTGTTTGGGGAATTGTTTTCTTAAGGGTGAGCTTGAAAATATGCATAAAGCAAATCTGTTCTACTTGTACACTTTATTTTGTCCACTGTCAATCAGATCCTTTGGTTTATTTTAAAGAAGCTCTAAAAAAGGGTTGCAGAGTGACATTGCCAGGAGTTTAGAAACACTACGCTCATGGGTAAGCCCATATAAAGATCTAAACCATGCTCCACACTACATTGTGAAGAATAAATAGTCCTATGTGACTGTTTTTACAGTAGTGGTGTAAAAACTCTCCTCAGGTTGCTAAACATGCCACAATTCATAAAAAGTGTGCATGTGTGTGCTTTCGTGAAATACCCGTACATCCTCACCTCCGTGTGTTTTTGTGGCGGACGTGCGGGGCCACTGGGTCGAGGTGGGCTGGGTCCGTGGTTCCCACAGGCTGTGTGGAGGCTGCCTCTGCCGCGCTATCAGCCTCCGTCTCCGGCCCCCCAGCACCAGCGGGCCCCCTGACGTCAGCCCTGACCTGATAACGGAGTCCACAGCTAGCAGTACAGAGTTGGGGGGGGGGGCTGAAGCTGGAGATGGAGGGATGAGCGGCAAGGAGGGGAGGGGAGGGAATGGGGTTACACTAACAGAGCCAGCGGTGGATAAGCCCCTCAGACAGATAAGACGGAGCAGAGTGTGGAGCCTCTTTTGTTTTCCAGTGCGCCTCCTGTCTGGTGGCATCTCCCTTCTCCTCTCCAACATTCCCGCTCTCTTTCTCCATCTATTTTCAACATTTTTTCTTCCTTCTCAGCCTTACCCAATTTGTTAAACCTTTCTCCTCCTCCTCCACCACTGCCACCCCTCCTCTCTTTGTCCAAACAGAAATATTCCTGCTGTTATCAGGCAATATGCACTATGACAGCCTCTGGATTGAGGGACCTTTTTTCCCTCTTGCTTCCTCATTGTGTTTTTATTTTCTCTTACAGTGTTTCCAGAGATTGGGTGGAGGGAGGTGGTTGGAGGATGCCTGCCTTTGACTGACAGGCGCAGCCAGTTTTTAGGCACTGATAAAGACTTCGCCCGCTTATGTTGTGAATATTTCTCCTCTTGTTTTAATCTCAAGCCTCTTTCAGTGCCATTTTGCCCACACCTTACACCTCTTTAGCCATCTCTCCATGAACTCTGCACGAACCCTTCATCAACACCAAAACAACGCCATTGTTTTGATGATGTCGCTTCACCTTTACCTAACCTTCTTCTTGCCCCTAACTTGCCCCTCGCATTCAAACAAACAGGTTTTCCCTCTGCCTGCAACATCACACTGCAACTAAGCCCCATGTATGAGTGTATTAAACATTGTGTGTGCGTGTGTGTTCCCTATTTGCTCTTTAGGCCTTTGCTAGCCAGCGGACTTTGGCCACTGCTTATCACAGGGAGAGGTCCTGGGATCCCTTGGTCTTCACTGCTAAAAATACACTTGCTAATGCTTGCATGCACACACTCTCTCAGTGACACAGGGCACCCCACTATGTTTTTTGTGATGGCTAACAGCAGTTAACTGTCTGTTTTGGATGCGATTGCTTACAGAATTGATCTATAGCTTCAACAGCAGGCTATAACTCCAAGGAGCAGAATTTCAAGTACGTGCATAAGCATCAGAGCAACGATCAAACCTCTGCTGGTGAAGTAGTTTTACAAACAGTGGAAGTCATTGGGACAAAAGAGCGTTTTGATAATTGAATTCTTATCATGCGTAATTGAGTGTTGTGCGACGTGTTTGCGCTGCTCTTCAAGCTACGTGAATCAAGAGTCCAATTCAGCACTCGAGTCTGTCACACATATGAGAACCTGCAAGGAGTTAATAATTTATTCCAAAACACACTCCTCATAGATGGTGCGAGAATGTGCGTGTGTGTGTGTGTGTGTGTGTGTGTGTGAGAGAGAGAGAGACGACTGCGTTGCTGAAGCCCAGGTGTCCCGCTGGGAAAACTTGTGTCTCCCCAGAGTGACTCTCTGACCTTACCTGTGCAAACACACTTAATCCACAAGAACAACACAGACACCTTAGATTAACACTTGAACACACACACTTGCACATTTACACACTTACAAGAATGACTGCACAAGGAAATTGCACTCGTTCATAAAAATAAGCAGTAAATATGAAAGAAAAATGTTGACTGAGCGTTTGTGTGTGTTTTTATCACATTATACTGTTTTAAAACCCTGACAAAAAGCTTAATTTGCTAAAGAAATGAAACATTTTCACTAAAACTGTGATTTGCATGTGGCATTAGACACATATGTGTGAGTTTATTCTACTGGAGGCATCGGTAAAAACACCACAAATATTCCAAAGATCCAGTTTTGATCTTTCAGTGTGACATTGAATCAATCTGAATATGTTTTACTGCCAAGTTTACACCTACAGTAGTGCAAGGGATTTGCCTTACAATGCACATGACAATGACCATAACGGAAAGTAGAAACAAAAGCAAGCGATGTGACGATACCCAGATATGAATTTGAATAATACACAAAAACGCAAAACATGAAAAACATTTGAATTACGCAAATATCATAAAAAATGTTCTGTTTGCAGATGATGAGCTGTGGGAGGAGGTGGAAGACATTGGAGAGAGCGGAGCTTTCATGTCAGTTTGGTTGTTTGGTTTGGAGGATTCTGCAGTTACAAAAATTCATAGCCATACCCATAAATAATTGGCAAAAGAAAGAAAGAAGGATAATGCCTCCCACATTTTCTGTCCAAACAAAAACGCGGCTGGTGAGGATGAGTCCCGATCACAATTAATTACAGGCTACACTGCATTCAAAAAGCCAACGCTGGGAAAAAACGCTGCAATTCTGAATTGTTTTCTTCCTGGAGACACTTGTTAAATTTAAACTTTGGAGACGACATGAGGGTTTCTCAAGTGACAGCAAAGGTAGACCTAAACCTCTATTGATCTGCACTGTCATTATTATTGTTATCTCATTACTGTGCATCAGATAAAACAAGACAAACAGCTGACGTCTTCAGGAGCAGATGCTGAACAGATGAAAGCCCTTCTGACAAACAAAAAGAAGAAGACGTTTTCTGCTAACCAAAATGCCCATGAGGAATACCGAGAATTTCAGCTGAGTGACGTCTCTGTGTGCGTTTCACTGGCCTCATATCGTTCCTCCTCCTGTGTTTTCCTGCCTTTCCATTTGAAGTGTTCTTCCTGGAGCCAGAAGTCTACCATACCCTCGGTGTGTGTGTCTGTGTGTGTGTGCGTGTTTGTGTGTGTGAGGAAGAAGGGCCAAAATAAGTCACCGACCCCCGAATGATTGAGTCGTGGCCCCAGCCAAGACGGGGACACTTTTCCTGGTGCCTGGTTCAGACACACACACACACTCATACACACACACACACCTTCCTCAGCAACAGTCTGCTGCTGTCCAACACATACCAGCATCTCTATCTAGTCCCTCACCCAACACCTCTTCATTCATACACACTGACAGCGAACACACACTGGGAAACACACGGTTGCACAGAATCATTGTTATAAACACACACACACACAGAGTTTACACGAGCTCTGGCCTCTGTCACTGTCAGTGCTTCAACTTGGCATATGCAAACACACCAATCAAAACACACACTGTACTCTCCAATAACAGCAGAAAAAGAATGAACGCCGCTTTTTCGGTATTTTTCTAAACTTTTTACCTCACATTTTGCCTGATTATGCTGCGGCTGGAAGCAGCTTTAAAGAAGAACGACACCAACATATTTTTTTGCGTTTTTTTTTCCCGCCAACCAACCGTCAGAAATTTTCCACTTTCTTCGCCTCCAGCTCGAAACACGCGAACGGAGAAATTTCGCGTCACAAAACGAACTTCCACGCTGTAACTGGAGCTGTAAAACTCGAAGCGTCTCTTTCATGAATCGACTTTGGCGCTACTTTATGCTTTCTCAGGTTAACAGACCCACGCCCAGATATTATTAGCCAGCAATTGGTGGCTCTGTTATCAGCCTATGGTTACACATTGATGACAGTTGCCCGTTTCCACTCAGGCAATATTGCACTGTTTGCCTTGACTTTGTTCAAGAAAAAGGGGGGGAATCGATACTAAAGTACGAAGGTTAGAGGTTATTATTCATGCTTTATGCACAGACTGATAGATCGATTATGTTCTCATGAATATTAATAGGGTATTTTCAATTCATTACAGCGGGGCCAATTAATTCTAAGAATAAGCACTGATTTGCATACCAAACAGATAGTTTTATTGGTTCATTCATCATGAATTATTATGAATAACCACAGTTAATAATTGCTTAAACTACACATCATACAGCAGAATCCCTGGTCTCTTCAAACACACACACACACACACACACACACACACACACACACACACACACACACACAGTAGAAGTACATAATTCAGTGAGGGGATGTCAGTGGGAAGTGCCTGCACAATGAAATGGCCTCGTGTGTTTAGGTTTACTGGTGTTGATGACAGGTATAAATCTGTCCTGGAGAGGACAACAGCCGCCGGACACTTCCGACTAAAGTAGCGCAATTCTTCATTTTGTCAAAACAAAAATAATAATAACATAACAAAAGAAAAATCATTTCTGGCTGTGGAGAAGTGCTGTGACGAAAACACGAATGAATAAATGGCCCGTGGGACCCCTGCAGGTCACAGCTCATTTATTTACAGGCAATATCCCTCCGCATCTATGTACATATATGAGTCCTCCAACAGGTTATAGCCTGATGCATGTGCACTTTTAACTGTCGTAAATAACGGATATTAACCTTAAAAAAAAGATCGCTTCGAATTACCAGAAAAAAAGTTGCTAATCGTAATTATAAAACATTATTAGAACAATAACACCAATATCTCTGCCTCCAGTTTTACTTTATTTATTTATTTATTTTTATTTTATTTTATTTTATTTTATTTTATTTTATTTTATTTTATTTTATTTTATTTTATTGTATAGAGAGCGAGAGAGAGAAATTATCAGATGTAAAAAATATTTAATAATAGCCTATAAAATATATAAATCAAAGCACACAGAATAATTACAGAACAAAAAAGAAGACTAAAATCGAGAATTGAAATCTGATAGATTTAAAAAAAATTTAAAAAAAGAAACACAAAGTTTAGATCTTTAGATTCCCGATTCTTCATTTCAGATAAGCGAAAAATAAATAATAAAACAGCAATTAAAAAATCGGCGTTCAATGAGTTCAGCCAGGTTTTTATTTAATAAAAAAAAGTATTTGGATATTTTGTGCTAGCGCTAAAAATGATTTTATAGCGATGTTTTAAAATCGATAAGGACAGAAAAAGAAACCGCTCGACTCCAATAAGATCGACGTAAAGCAGCGAGTCTCCAACTCCCTTGGAGACTTGAAAGTCTTTATTTATATTTATGTTTTATTACATTAAAATGCAACATTTAAAAAAAATCACCTCTAAACAAAAGATAATAGGTCAGAAAGAAAATAGACCCCCCAAAAAGTGCTCGGCCTTCGCCAAATCCATGTGATAGGCCTATCTGGAATCCATGAAATGAATACTGTGCAGTTTTGGAAACGTCATTAGCAAAAATGTTTGGATTTGTTTTTGGCAAAAAAAAAAAAAAAAAAGAGAGAGAGAGAGAGAGAGAGAGAGAGAGAGAGAGAGAGAATGACAGCTGGATCTTGATCACAGGGTCTGTCACTCCTCCTCCTCTCTTGCGTGTCCACTAATGCGTTTATTTTCACTTCTCTGAGTGTTGCGCTGTTTTGCTTGACTTGATCAGATCTGAACAAGTAGCCTGACTTAAGCCAGCTTCGCGAGCTGCTTTAAACCAGATGTTTTGCGGTAACACGCAGTAGTTCCGTGCGTAACCGCATCCACACAGCCTTTATACCTTCTACCGACGCGGATGTCCAGCTTCAAGGTGAGGATATGTACCAGGGCATAATGACGAGCAACCACGGACCCTCTTCATACGAGGCCGGATTTCTTCATAACGCCTCGGCGGGCACCTCTCCGGTTTATGTCCCCACCACCCGGGTCGTCACACCCATGATTCCTGCGCTTCCTTACCTTCAGGCGCCCGGTGCGTCGCAGCAGAGCAGCCCGGCGTCGAGCCACTCTGCGTGGGCACAGCCGGGGGCAGACTCGGTGCCCTCATACAACCACTCCCAGGTGTCTCCGCGCTTCACTTTCTCCACCAGCCCCCCTCTGTCCTCCGGGGTGGCCACGGCCCGGGAGACGGCAGTTTCTTACACAAGCCCGCTGAACATCTCCGCTAACGGTAGGGATCACTACAGCGCTCGAAGTCTGAGCGGGTCGTATCACAACCCTTATTCGGCCTACATGAGCCCTAACGTGGGCGGAACGTGGCCGGCGTCCCCCTTCGACAGTCCGGTTCTCCACGGTCTCCAAACTGGCGCTCCTCCTGGGACAACAAGACACCCCAACATAGGTGAGAAAATAAAATACACTTTTACACAAATACAGTGTTTCAATATTTTAAGAAGGAAAACGCACAAATGAAATAGATTACAAAAGGGAGAACACAATTATTTGTTTAATTTAGAGATTAAAAGTTGGAATTAATAAGAGTTAATCGGCGAAACTAAAAAATATAAAAACGTGCATTAATTATTAATGGTCAACATCAATTTTGGCTCCATTTTGTTACTTTTACGCGGTTGTAAAGGGGCAGATTGTGATTTTAAAGAAAGGGTAACTGAATTTTAAGACATTAACACCATGAACAAGAATATATGTTTTTACTCATATTTACACATTTAACGTACAATTTCTGGTAGTTTATAAAGATATAAAATTATATAGACTTCGGGAAAATCTTCTAAAAGTTCACGTTTTTACATTTATGCTGATCACAAATGAACATTTTCACACAACCTCAATTGAGATGCATTTGAGTGAAAATCCACACAGTTTTATATCTATAATAATTCAACAAAATTAATAATACGTTTTTATAAGCCGTTTTAAATGTGTGGCACACATCTCTAAATCCCTATATATATCTATATCTATCTATCTATCTATCTATCTATCTATCTATCTATCTATCTATCTATCTATCTATATATATATGAACAGTCATCAGGCTCAATCCAAACACCCAAATTAGACTTACAATAGTTTAACATAAACAACATACAGGAAACATGCTATCTATTAGTTATGAATGAATCTGAGCAATATTATTGGTAAGATTTAAATTAGTATTTAACACAAGTGGAATTGATAACACCATTTGTGGTTTATGAGCTGTGTTTGACTGTGGCCTTTTGGATCAGGACAGATTTTATTTGCTGGGAATCTCATCCATGCCT
>NC_140475.1:9745714-9790714 GCF_051167445.1 Perissodus microlepis
AATGTTAAAAATGAGTTTACAGATACAATCATTATCTTGCTGACTTTAGCCTTTTCCTTGTGACAGCTGACACCATGTACACTCTGTATTTCTATTTTCACTCCTGGCCTCCTAAAGCATTTGTGTCTGGGTTTTTTAACCGCACTATGATAAACACTGACATATAAACAGTGGGCATGAAAACTTCCATTTAGATATTTCTTTTGTGTATTGTCTCATGTTGCTGCGTTGTGTTGGCTACAATTGCTGCCTCGCTCAAGGTTAGCTCGCCCTGCCGTGTCTGTTTGGCTCTCAGCCTTGAGGAGGCCTGCATGTGTGCAACTGCCTGTCCGGTTGCACAGCGCGGTGAGGGAGGAACACATGTGGGCCAGATTTACGCTATCTGAAGAAGAGCAATTATGCACAGCGAAGTGTGTGTGATTAAACCATATTAGGATTTGAACGGGACGTCCACAGTTAATACGTTGCTGTTTTCTGCTGTTTATCAAGGTGCTCTCAGACCTGACACGTATTTTAGATTACAGCTCGTGCTGGTGGTGGCATTGCTGAAATATGAAGAAGGACTAGTAGTGTTCTCACCTCTACTCCAAAGATTGATGTCTCCTATCCCAAATAGTTAAGAGGTTCTTGGGAGACACTTTGTTATGTGCCAGATGAGAGAGTGAAGATTACATTTATCATATTTATCAGATGTCACGCTAAGTGAGAAAGAAAAGGAGAAAGAGGTATGATAGACATTTCAGTAGGACTGAGCTCTATTCCATCTTTATTTCCAGCCAACTTTTATCTCATGGGGGTGGGGGGGTTGTGAGCTAAGGAAGGATTCCAGGTTGTGGTTGTGTGGGCCCCTGAGTGGATCCAGCCTGCACCTCCTGCTGGTGCATGAATGCCACTGCACTGCTTGATCACTGTCAGGGTCTGAATGTACAGGAAAGCAATGGATTTCTGTTTGCGGTATCAGAGCGGCTGGAGGTTAATTTCTCTAAGAAGTATTGTAGCATAACTGTTCCAGTAATGTTTGAGTGTTACTTCAGATCATACAGTACACTCATATTTTGGTTTTTACTTACAAAAGGTTAGAAATGACCAGTGGCCCCATCTCAAGAAAAAGAACTTTTTGGCTTATATTTGTCATCTCTTATCAGATTTGTTTGATGACTTCGCTGAGGGCCGAGAGTGCGTGAACTGCGGAGCGATGTCAACCCCCCTCTGGAGGCGAGACGGTACCGGTCACTACCTGTGTAACGCCTGCGGGCTGTACCATAAGATGAACGGCATCAACAGACCTCTTATCAAACCCCAGAGACGGCTGGTTGGTCACCCACGATTTCATCTTCTCCTTTAGCAAGTCCTGTAAAACAGATGCTTTCATCTCTTTGCTAAATGTCACTCCACTGACGACCGACATGTTTTATCTGTGGCAGTCTGCCTCGAGGAGGGTGGGCCTGTCCTGCACCAACTGTCACACCACCACCACCACCCTGTGGCGACGAAACGCAGAGGGAGAGCCGGTCTGCAACGCCTGTGGGCTCTACATGAAACTCCACGGGGTAAGAGAGAGAACAATGGGAGAACTCTTGCACTCTTCTTCTTCTTTCGGGTGCTCCCTTTAGGGGTCGCTCCAGCCGATCATCTGCATCCATCTCAACCTATCCCTGTATCTTCTTCTGTCACACTTCTTCCATGGTCTTCCTGGCAGCTCCACTATCCCTTCTCTACACATGTCCAAACCATCTCAGCCTTGCCTCTCTAACTTTGTCTTAAACTTGCACATATGATGCTTTGCAAAATAAAAATTGATGCAGAACATCTAAATGAAAAGACATTAAGAAACTGCATCAAGTCAGTGATCAACTCTTGCCTTAAAAACAGTTTTCTAGCCTTTATGATTGTTAAATGTATATTAATACAGCCTGCGTTTTCTTTAAGGTTCTTTCTTTGTCTTTGTGTCTCGACAGGTCCCTCGACCTTTGGCTATGAAGAAAGAGGGGATCCAGACCCGCAAACGCAAACCTAAGAACCTCAATAAATCCCAAACTGGTGGGCTTCAAAAACACACTTGATTATATTTGTGTTTATATTTAAGAGCAAGCAGGAGCAGAGCCGTAAATGTCGTTTCTCCCCTGTGTTCTACATTAGAGTGATAATTTTCTGCTGTCACCTGTTGTCCTTTGTACTTTCAAACCGAAGAAATAAACGTTTTTAGATTTATCAGTGCAAATGTGATACAGGTTTACGTATCAAGGTCCGATCACATGTGTACAACATCTGTAACCTCACCTGTGCTGTACCCTGCAGGGACACCAGGCAATGAGGGGGCTCCGATTACACCCAGCAGCACTCCCCGCGCCTCCACCATCTCCACCACTACCACCACTGCAGAGGAGACTCGCCAGATAAAGACGGAGCCAGAAAATCACAGCTTGTACACACATCACAGCTCACATGCACAGGTGAGACACCTCAATGGCGAAATCTCGAAGGACATTTACGTTCAAGAAATTTACGATAAACTCAGATTTTTGGTAGACATTAGTGTAAAAATCAATGCCTCCCTAACCACGTGTCACTCAGAGGTAGGGAGGTAGTGGGAAGTGAACAGAAAGATGGCAAAAACTCCACTTCTCATCACCTTCTCCATTATCTCTCCAGATTTCTGCTTTGCCAGCCTACATGGCAACTCAAGGAGGCCCCATTCCCCTGAAGATGTCCCCTGGGGGGCACAACGGGTCCTCTGGGTCCAAAGCTGAACCCTGGAACAGCCTAATCCTGGCTTAGAAAAACCTACAACCCAACATCTCAAAAACCTACCTAACCACAGAATACCTATTAAACTCTCCTGACAGACTCTGGGTTCAGACCATCTGTTTCCTGCCCGCTGTGCAGCGTTGTCAGTGCAGGAACAGAAATCTGGGAGCTACTACAGAAGAAACGAGGCCTTACAGTGCTGCACACACTGTGTGTGAACTCAGAGCAAACAAGGACTTGAATGGACTTTGTTATAGAAATCTGAAAGAAGAGCAGTGACTAGATTCACTCAGTAACACGACAGAAAACTTTTCGTCACCCTCCTCGACAGATAAATACTGTAACATAATACATGACAATAATAGTTATAGTCATTTTTTTTAAATTAACATTTTTTTTGATTTGCATATGATTGTGGATATTTTGCCAAAAAGGAAAAAAATTTAAATACACAAAAAACGTTTAAAAAAAAATCACAATTTTTAAACTTAATGTAAAAAGTTGCACCACCAGGTTTACAGAAAGTGTATTTAAAGGCCAGCTCAGATACATGTATATAAAAGAACCAGAAATATAGTAGAGTTGATCACTTTCCACTGGTTGTATCAAGGCAATTCAACAATAGACTTTCCACACATTTTTCTTCATGGTGCTTAAAGCTTTGATTTTTTTTTTTTTAACTGCGTGGGATAAAATCTTCCCTTGGATTCATCCAAAGAAACTGGCACGCTGTTTTGGGAAAAGTACAGTGCTTTTTAGGGTTTGCAGATTTAATTAAACGAGTAGTTTTTTGTAGTTCAGTTGTAATGTAATAAGATTGCAGCAGACGCAAACTATTCAGTGTTTCTATGCTGTTTAAATTCAGCAAACTGAAACAGATCTGTTATACTCTTTTCGAACTGCAATAGAAGGTAAAGCAAATATAAAACAGGTTATATAGAGTGTCCCAGGGATCCACGACAGTGGGCTATCCTGCACAACAGTATGTTTTGTCATTGGCAGATCGGTATTTCTGCTGACAAGAATCTGCAGTTAAAAGGCAAGTGTGTAATTAGGCCATCTAACCTTTGAATGACTATTCCCCCCTAAACTTACTTTATGGGATCCATCACTCCCCAGTGCCACTTATCCGATCGCTACACGATCTACTACTCAGTGCAATAATAACAGCTCCTTATCACTTTCTTCCATTCAAAGTATGAAAACTACACGTCAGTATTGGCATCTCTTACAGCACATGATAAACTACCTGCGCAGGAAGAGTGTGCGTGATGATTGTGATGTGGAGGCCGCATAGCTCCCCCTGCTGACAGATGCACAGGCATGCAACCACTGGACTTTAATTAAAAGGTTTAGCGCTAAACCACATCATTATCATCACCGTCATCATCGGATTACCATCTACTATATAAGGACTGACCAATAAGCTGTATAAAGGATTAACTGTACAGTATGTTAGCATTACTTCAATTTGCTTTCTAAAAGCATGGAGGCAACCATTGTAAATGTAGGATATTACTACTGCTTCTATGTAAAAACTCCACTCCAGTATGATCTGTGACATATTGTAGACAAAGACATAATAAAGACACAGCATTTTGACATAATGCAAACGGTATGCAAAGGTGGTGGAATTCATTCTGTTTCTAATGCCAGTGTCTTACAATAACGTCATCTTCTTCTCAAAAGCAGCGGAGCCTTTGAGTCCTCTTAATTTCCCAATTTGTAAAAATTGCTCTGTGATGTTCACGGTGTTTTTGATAAAAAGCTGAAGGGCACAGTGGTTAAAGTCTTCAGTCAACTTTTCTCTGATGACCTCTGCACACTTGTCCTGTACCAAGTCCCTCCAACACTGCTGAAACGCAAGTCTCATTATATCCTCGAGGCCAGCATCACACGCTTGTGAGCTAAATGTGTAACCAAGTGCAAAAACACGCCCTCTTTCTAAATATTCCTGGAGACTTTCGGTACTCATCGAAAGCAGAACTTCTGCAGAGTCGATCAGTGCCTTCACCCTCTGCGTCAGGATTTTTTTTTCTCATGCGCTGGTTTGCTTTCAAATATAGAACGCATGCTTTTAAAATAAGTCTTCCTGTCCTGCTTCTGCATGGTGGCTGCAAAGTGGATGTTTTCTTGTTGAGGCCCCAGCAAGCGCTTAAGAAGAGAAAACACAGTTTCACACAAAAGATTAAGATCGGCGCTCATTTCAGCTGCTTTAACATAACTCTCGTAGTCCACAGTTTGATTTACGCATTCCATCTGTTTGTAGTTAACACCCTGAAACAGATTTTCTCTGGTTCCTTTAAAGCCCAAGCACTTCATATGGCCAAGATGAGTCTTCACTCCAAGTGCATTCCACCACTCCAGAGCCTTATGAACCAGGTTCAGCATGCACGGGTTGGCATATCTTGCCAAACATGGGCTGTTCACAGTGAAGATGTAGACCTTTACGTCTTCAGAGAAACTCTCTGACTCCACAAGTTCCTGGGTTTGGCTGATAACGAGGTCCTCACTATGTTCTCTACTGCTATAGTTAGGATAATAAGGAACGTACGTGATAATCTCCTCCTGTCTTTCAATCACTGCCCAAGAATGCTGTTTGTCGTCTTCACAGCATTCATCAGTGATGTTGTGGTGAAACCGTAAAAAATTACTGTTCACTGAGTCATTGAGGAAAAAATGATTTGTGGCTTGATTAAATTTTAGATACTCCAAAACGTTCATCCCAGATTGCTGTGCGTTAGCCCAGGATGATGTCAGCTCCAAGAGGAGATTGGTCCTTCTAGTTGCACAGGCTTCACGTGTCCAGGGGTGACCACAGCTTGTCCTGTGATGCAAATATATCCATTATTAATGAATTTCACACAAAAGCCGGACAATGACGATGTTAAACCTCGGTTCTTTTAAGGACATCTGTAATTTTATGGGAGCTGTGTGTGGTCCTGATGAAGAGCTAAAACTTGTAGGACACTTGCTGTGATGATTTCTTAGTGAAGCAAGTCCACTTATGACCTAGCCCACATATTTGCCCTAGACAGGGGCTCAATTAAAACAAACAGTTAACTTATTAAAGTTAAATGTCCTAAACTCTAATAAATAAATAAATACTAATAATAACATGTTAATAACTAATAATACATAACAATAAAAATAACTTTTCTAACCTAAATTTTGTGTTTAGAAAACTATATTAACAATTATTAATTATGCCACACTAGAAGTAGTTAAAGTACTAAAATCACCGCCACTTCATTAGGTACGCTTGTTAAATACTCCCACCACTAATATCCAGTCAGCCAAGCACATGGCAGCAACTCAGTATTTAGACATGTAGACATGGTTGAGATTACATGCTAACTTTCAAGCTGAGAATCAGAATGGCAAAGAAAGGTGATTTAAGTGACCTGGTTCAGGGTTATGAGATGGTTGTTGGTGCCAAAAGAGCTCAGCTGAATATTTCGGAAACTGCTCCTGGGATTTTCCCACACAAAAATCTCCAATGTTTACAGTGAACAGTCAGAAAAAGAGAAAATAGTTGTGTGAAAAAGTCTTGTTGATGTCAGAGGTTAGAGGAGAACGGCCAGACTGCGCTGAGTTGATGGGAAGGCAACAGTAAATCATATAAGTGATTGCTACAACCAGCATATGCAGAAGTGCATCCTTGAATGCACAGCACCTTGAAACAGATGGGCTTCATCAGCAGCAGAAGACCACACCAGGTTCCACTCCTGTCAGCTAAGAACAAGAAACCGAGTCCACATTTCACACCTGCTCACCGAAACTGCACAACAGAAGATTGGAAACATGTTGCCTGGTCTGCGGACTCTCCGTTTCTGCTGCAACATTCAGATAGTAGAATAAGAATTCCGGACTACACGGACACATGGATCACTCGCACCTTGTATCAATGGTTCAGGGTGGAGCTGATGGTGTGGGCGAATATTTTACTGGCACACTTTGGGCCCCTTAGTACCAATTTAGCAACATTTAAAAGCCACAGACTGCCTGAATTTTGTTGTTGACCATTACCATCCCTTTAAGCCCACAGTGTACTGATCTTGTGATGGCTGCTTCCAGCAGGATAACACACTGGATACGTTTTTATCAAACTGTACCAGCTATAGCTGATATTGTTGGATAAACCGACCTGTATTATGTGGTCACATTTCTTCTTTTTTGTATATAGATTTAGTAGTTAACTAAACAGACACTACTTGACTCAATAACTCTTCATTTCCCGCAGGTAACATATTATTGAACTACTTGTGTGACTACATTTGGTTCACTATTGCCTAAAACAAAACAAATACACACAACAATTTGTGATCGTCTTGTTACAACACGTGGAAACTATTTCACATTGTGCAGCCAGTGTTAATGCAGCTCTTCTTCAGTCAGTATTGCTTCAGCCTTACAGGCTGTGGAGACTGACCTTTCCCTCTGTTGTCTCTGCCGCCGAGTTCTCAGGCAGGCCAAACATTTGTTCTTACAAAACCAAGGCCGCTCTTCATATCCATCAAACAGAGGCCGCTTCCGCCTAAACCTGGATGAAAGCATGCAATCAGATTCATATTGCCAGAAAGTAGTGCACAAGGACTCTGATGAATACTGTTGAGGAAATTACTGCCCCTCAAACTGGGCATCTGGAAGACTAAAGAACTAAGCAGATATTTCAGTGTGGAGTCTAAAGCCAACCTTAGTCACACGTAATATACTACCATCCTCCACTTTATGTTTTGTTTCAGTGTTTTTTCAGAGTTTACTTACATGGGAAAATCCATCCAGTCTTCTCACCTCGGCCAAACTTATAACCCTTCTTTGCCAGGCTCTGTCTTAATTTAGGATCTCCAGACAGATAAAGCCTCATAACCTGATCTGTTGCACTACATTTTTTCACCCAGGCTGTCATTTGTCAGTACGTAGCTCCCCCTGCCAGTAATACTCAGGACTTTGTGGCTATGACCTAAACACTGCTGAAGAGCTGCTTCTTTTATTAAACATCAGCCCTCAGGAGTCTTTCCTCATAAAAGGACAGAGTTATTTATGAAGTCTGCTCCCATGTATGATACATTTCAGTTAAAACAGCTGTGTGGTGCTTTTCACTCTGTAATTTTAAACAACGCTGACATATTTTGTATTTGTATTTTTAATCTGTCTTCTAGGTGTTTTCCTTCCTGTGGTTTCAGTTGACGGAGGTAAGCGAGTACAGGCAACTTGTCTTGGCAACTTGATTTTTTTTTTAGAACTAATTTGCATATGTGCTCGTTTATGTGTGGTGCTTTTCTAACTGTGTTTCAGAAGACATTTTTTTTTTAATATTCAATCAATCAGTCAATCAATCAATTTATTTATAAGCACTTTCAAAAACAACACAGGTTGACCAAAGTGCTGGACATAGTAAAAAAGTAAAAAGTAGATCAAACACACAAAAAGAACAAAGCAAAACTCTGTCACAATTAAAAGCTACAGAGTAAAAATGTGTTTTCAAACGGGTTTTAAAAATGTCAAGTGTTGGAGAGATCCTAATTTCAAGAGGCAGACTGTTCCAAAGTTTGGGTGCAGCAATCGCAAAGGCCTGGTCTCCTCTGTTTTTTAGCCTGCTTCCAGGGACAACTAGAAGCAACTTATCAGCTGACATGAGTTCTATTAGGAGTATTTTTAGTTAACAGATCATAGAGGTATGACGGAGCTAATCCATTTAGAGATTCAAAAACAAGCAATAAAATCTTAAAATCAATTCTACAACGTATTGGAAGCCAGTGAGCCAAGACTGGGGAAATATGGTCATGTTGAGTGCCTGTCAAGAGCATTATTCATTTAATTTTGGGGGGATTTTTTCTTTCTTTTTTTGCTGATAGATTTTGGCCTTCACTCTTAGTACTCAGCTATCAGGCCGCTCATACAACTTGTTCGTTTTAAAGCTTCCGAGTTTAAAGGAAGAAAGTATTTTTTGCAAAATCCAAAGCTTAAAAAAATCGAGGAAGAGAGTAAGTAAAGTGAAAAGTCCTTTCCTGGTTCTGTCTTAGATCATCAAGGTCAGTAAACTCATATGGTGCATGTTGCCACAGCCAGAGGTGCCAGACTGCAGCGTTCTCATTCAAGAAATCTATGTATCTTCATTTGAGACGTAACATTCAAGATCTGACACGTTTCAAACAGAGAGATGAAATTGTGAAGCTTAGGGTCCACAGCGTACACATACACATTATGTAAGTAGAACAAGACAAGAACAGTGCAAGTATGACATACAAAAACTCAAATTACAGGTAACTTGGTAATATGGCTGCAAAAGCTGTTTGTCTTGTTGTATATTTTTCACATTAAATTAAATTCCTGTCACACTGACTGCATATCTTGTCTTGTAATAGATTTAATGAATTGATTGTGATCTTCAGAAATTTTAAGAAAGCAAGAGAAACTATGGCTCCAGTCCATATATAGGCCCCAGTGTTCACCCATACAGGTGACATCTCCCTTAGAAAGTGTTAAACCTACTTATTTTGTGTCACACTCCAGTAGTTTTCCAGTTTTGCAAAGAGGAAGTAACCATAAACATCAGCGGTTGCTGCATCTCTTTACACTCTGGAACACAGCAGAGGTAGGGCAGGTGGGATTAATATTGGTAATAACATTCAGACATTTTTTGGCTTGCCTGGAGATTTCGCTCCTCCATACATGGTACATTTTGGATAAGTCGGTATTCAGTCGAGTCTACAATTAGCTCAGCTGACACCTTTCTACATCATTCTGGTCATGTAGGAGATTTAATTCATACCGCCTGAATTATTCTGTCATAGACAAAGACACTCTGGCCCTTGTGTGAGCACTGCAACATTGAGAAGTTTGTGTGTTCCTCTCGTGGTCTACACAGCGCATAGCCCTCTAATTTTTCTTCCGCTCATTGAGTTCCCCAAACTGCAGACTGATGTGTCGATTTTTCACCTTCCTCCGCACGGTCCAGCATCGCATTAGTGTTTTCAGTCAAATCACTTCAAACTATTTTCCGATATTTATAAAACCCCTCCGAGGGTACCAGGTGCTAGCAGTGAAACTGGCCTTCACTGCCAGCATGGAGGGTTTAGATCTAATATAGAGTAAACTTTAAAAGTGTTCATACACAGATATCAAATGTAAAGGATTTATTTGAAACTTTGCACAATATAATTACTGAAAATAATAACAGCAATAGGTATTTGTCCTAATAATTCTAAACATTTAATGGTACAGAGCAAATCAGTTATAGGTTAAGTGTGGGACTGACAGACAAGCTTGTCTGAGCCTTAGTTTTCAAAGCATGTAAAATGTGCAGGTGCAACATTGAAAACTTGGAATACACCAGTTACAGCTCACACTGATGCAGAGGGACGCACTAACATATAAAACAATCAGGCAGAGCATGTGTTACAGAGTGAACCGGGGATTTTAAAGCATCAGGAAACGACTTCTCACACATACACAAACAAGCTAAGTGAGGTTAGATGGTGTTGTTGTGGTCGCTGACTAATACCTGTTTATACCGTCTAGCCACATGATTTTTTTGGGAGGAGGGGGCATGATTCTTTTTGGTTTCATTTTGGCTTTAAAAAATTTTTTGGTTAGCCCGAAGGCCAGTCGGCAGCTGGCTGTAAATATGCACAACAATATATATTATATACATACATTGTATATGTCTAGTTTGTAGACAAAGGCTATAAATGAGGGGAAAATGTAAAAATATTAAATTAAAAAAGGAGCAGAGAAACACTTGGCTGTGTGCTCACCGTGTTTTGACTTTGGCCATTAGGTGTCCTCTATTGAACTGTTGATGATCTACTTGGCAATGAATGGTTCGGATTAGCACGGACTTTGCGGCCTTCCTTAGCTGCAAATGAGCAAATGACCTTACAAGCGCGTCGTTTAATTGACAGGGAAATATATTTTCAACACGAATGCAATGTCGGATTTTGATTTTTTATCTTCTGACAGCTTCCTTGTCCAATTTTTGTATTCACAGTAGTTTCAGTATGCTCCAACTTCATAGTGGTGGGATGCATCACCAGCAATGATGAGTCTGACTGCAGGATGGGGGTAAAGCGATTGATGATTTGATGCATGGGATAACAATCTCTGCATCAGTGTCAAGAAAACAGAAAGAGATGATTGTGGATTTCAGGAGGGATGGAAACTCCCAACCAACCTGCACATTGGATGAGCAGCTGTGAGAATGATTTCTAGCTTTAAAAGTACCCGAGAACCTTAACTGGAGCTACAACACTTCCTTCCTGGTTAAAAAGACTCACCAGTGCCTCTGTTTTTATAACATACAAGGTGCTGCTGTGTATAAACAGTCAACAGGTATCAGACCTGGCCGGGATTATCGCGATTTCATTGAGCAGACAGTTTCTTTCTTGATTAACTAACGGACCAATCAGCAGCTGGGCTCCACTGACAGCCCAGGGCGGGGCGGGGCATCACACCAGTCACTCTGGCCGCTCATTGGACGCTAACCTCTAAGCCCATGACTCGCCAGCCAATCAGACGCTCCGTTGATCTGACGAGGCTCCCGGCCGCAAACCGTGTCCTCGCTCATGTTTGTGGTGCTGCCGCATCTCAGAGACACGAATATCTGATGGGGCTACATCTTGTCAGTCTGCCAGAGTAACCGCTGAACACCTGAAGCAATATGGACATCCTGAAGTCGCTGGGTCACCCGGAGGAGATATTCAACCTGTTTAAATTTAAGATGGGTGGATGCAGAGCCGTCATGCCAAAGTTGGATTATGTGAGTAAAATCTAGTCGAAAACGCACTCTGAGCTCAAATTTATAGATTCGTTTGAATACTAACACATCAGCCACACGCAGAGAAAGGATGTTGCGCGGATTAAAAAGCAGATAGCCGTTCCTCTTTTCAGAGCATCATCACAGTGAGTCTGCGCAGAGGAAAAAATCTTGAAAAACAAAACAAAAAGCACATAGCCATATCTGGCACTTTACACCTCAAACCTAACTGAGCAACACGGTCCTTAGTTTTGCTCCCAACGATCCGGGTGAAAACAGAGACAGCTAATTGGACTTTGTCAAATTAGATCTGCGCTCACACAGTCTACTCACACAGGCAGAGATGACCATTGACTTGGGATTTACCTTACATAATGAGCTTGGAGGGCGCACCGGTGGGGAGAGATGCTGTGCGCGTGTTTGACGGATAATCCCACTGTTTTAACGCCAATGTGACCCAGAGGCAGGACCCGGAGAGCCTGCAGACTGCACCATGTCAACGAGGCTTCGTTGACAGCATTACTTAAACAAAACACACACACACACACAGTAAAGATATTCTTCATTTAAGATTTGGATTAAAGCACCCGAGGAACAAACCTGCACAAGATGTCAAACGTTAGAGCTCAAGTCTGTCATCTGATTGTATTAAAAGCCAAATTGTTGTGCAAAAGCAGCAGAAGTGCAGTAATGTCTGAGCACAGTCGATGTAAACATTAAAAAGACAAATAAAGGTTATAATGAGTTGTCCGTTTGTTTTAGTATACGTTTCATATATTTGTTTTAAAAATCTTTTTCCTGGAGTATCACAGACTTGCAGGTCACGAATTTTCCCGTCCTTCACGCTGTCTCCCACCAGATGTCAGCAAAATACAGTTTTCATGAGTTCTGCTTTTTCCTGGGGGAGGGGTATGCAAACTTGCTACGGTTTGTTTTTCTATTGCAATGAAGGCTTTATATTGCACAAAGTCGCAGTCGACACCCCACAACTGACTGTTTGCTTATCGCGCACAGCCAACATTATCTAGCTGCATGCGTGCATGGAGATACAACTAAATAGCAGCTAATGCGTGCTTTCTTTAAAAAGAAAACGCTGCTCACCTTTAGCGAAAAAAGGCTTTGAGTGCAGAAAACCCCCCAAATCGGACTCCCCCCCCCATTTTTGGCACGCGGGAAGTAGGTTATGAAAGTGAACTTCAGCTGGCGTTGTTTTGGGAGCAGGGGTGGGAGGAGTGTGCCTGCTCATAACAGCAGATCTACAAACGCTGCGCACTGGCCACGCTCGGCCACGGTTCAAGGTTAAAGTGCTTAAAGATCCGCGGGGCGCTTATTTAACTCCACGCAGCGTCGTCCACACAGCGTTGTTCACCTCTCTTGTCCTCTACATGGACTTCATGTTTCACGCTTCCTCAACAGGCGTGGCGTCAACATGGATAGTGTGGTTTCATAGCCGCAGGGTCGTTCTCGCTGTCGGTTTTTCGTATGGCCGGAGCTTGCTGCAAGTGTCCGCTGTCTCTGTCCGTGTTCAAGCGCTCTCTCTCGGTGGCTCCGCGTGGCTGCGGCTCCGCTCCACGCTCTCTCCTGCACGGGTGGAGGCTCGGGGAGAGGGGCCTGCAGGAGGCCGCCCGACCCTCCAGCGCCCTCAGACCTGCAGGCTTCTACCGACAAACAGCTTTCCTCTGTCTCTCCTGTCAGGAGTCCATGACTGAGAGTCTGCGGACCTGCTACCTGTACCTGAACCAAACCAGTCGCAGCTTTGCAGCTGTGATTCAGGCGCTGGACGGAGAGTTGAGGTGAGTAAAACTTTACTGGAGCTGGCTCCAGGTGAGGACACGTGTGTGCGTGCACACGGTTTGTTTTCTTTAGAGCAAAACAAAGGGTGTTGGCCGAAACACTCCCCCTTAAAAAAAAAAAAAAAAAAAAAAAAATCCCACTTTTTAATCCAGAAATTATTTTAATTTTGATTTTTCTCATAAGTTTCTATTTTTTGTCGACTTTTGACATTTTTTTTAGTATTATTAATTCCGTTTAGTGTTTATTTCCAGAATGTCTTAGTTTAGTTGTGATTCGTTTCAGTGTCAGTTTTAGTCTTTATAACTATAGTTGTATGGAGGGCATGTGCTGGAGGCAACATTTAGTATGAGTATTACAAAATAATAGAAAGTCTGAGAGCAGTTGACCCACAGTACAGTTAGTCATACAGTTGTTATGATGACAAACTTTATAAACAAGTACTCAAACTAAAGATATTTTCTCTATAGATTTATTCTGCTTTAGGGTTCCAAGTTCTAAAAAAAAGTTTCTATTATTTGTATGTATTTTTTAATGTTTGGGTGCTAAAATGTTTGGTCACGTTTAGTTTTAGTTAATTCATATATATATATATACACACACTTTACTCACACTTTTACAACCAATGTCAGGAGCTTGCAACTCCTTGGAGTGGAGCCACATGATTGTTTTCTGTGAACCTACAGTAAAAAGTCACAACAGACCATGCATTCAAAAAGTACATGTTAGGTTTTTGTATGAAAGACTTTTTTTTTTGTCCTGGCTGTGTGATGTTGTTACCAGCATCATGTGAAGCGAAATACCATGGCGGGTATAGGAATCACAAATTAATCTAACATGCATATCTTTGGTCTGTGGGAGGAACCTGGAGAACCTGGAGAGAACCCACGCAAAGACAGCACGGGAAGATCATGGGAATAGACAAACCCAAGCCAGATGGTGGATTTAAACCCAGCACCTTCCCAATTCATTATTTAGCATGGAATATCCCTGTAATCTAAGACAGACTGACAGGCATTCATTCCTTTTATGAACCCTAGTTTTAAATTGTGGTATCAAACTACATTTCTATGTATTTGAAAGACTCTCCATAAATAAAATGGGTGTTAATTAAACTTTCCATTGCAGGCTTTTCAGGGTCACAGAGGTGAAGGCTGCCATGTACCTTTTCTTTTTCTGCATTTAAAGTTTATTGTTAAGTAGTATTAATAGGAATATAAAAAATATCTTTGATGCGGCCATGCAGGAGTTTTTCACATATAGACACTTGACATACCTGCTACCTTTATCGTTGTGTAAATCCTCCTTGTGTTTATGATCCAGACATGCAGTTTGCATTTTCTACCTGGTTCTGCGTGCACTGGACACAGTGGAGGATGACATGACCATTCCTCTGGACAAGAAGGTTCCCATGCTCAATGACTTCCACACCTTCCTGTACCAGGATGAGTGGTGCTTCATGGAGAGCCAGGAGAAAGATCGTCAGGTCCTGGAAGACTTCCCAACGGTCAGTGGGTTCTCAAGGGTTATTTACCAGGGTTGGGCAAATTAAGGCAGTGACTAATTGGTAACTATAACCTTTGTCCTCTAAAACCAGATATCGCTGGAATTCAGAAACCTCGCTCAGGAATACAGAGACGTCATCTCGGATATCTGCCACCGTATGGGAGTGGGAATGGCTGAATTCCTGGAGAAGAAAGTGGGATCTCTGAAGGAGTGGGACCAGGTAAATGTTATGCTTCTGTTAGTTGTTCTAGCACCATAATGACTACATAAATGACAGCTTGGAGTTTGGGGGGGGGGCATAAAGAGTAAGTTCTAAAATTACTGGAGTAACGACCCAAAATAATTATTACAGTGCAAAATAAAAGCCTTTTATTTTGAAGAAAATGTCACCACTCTGATTAAGAACGGAATGGATGTTATCAGAGGTTTGAAAGCTACAAACTAGCTGTTGACTCACTGGTACAGCTCAGGAGCAGATAGTAAGCTTACAATTTTATTGAATTAGCTACAGTGGCGTTCAGATTTGCAGCTCCTTACTTCTTAAATCAGCTGCAGAATCAACCAGAACTTAAGGAAGGTGATTTTAAATGTTTCCTTTATTTATGGCAGTAGACAATTTTGCTTTGACTAATTTATTCATTATTTATTGAGACAGAGGTTTTATATATTTTCATAATTGCTTTATGGAAGTGTGCGTGCGTGTGTGTGCTACTGTTTTATAAAACTCCTCTGATTGTACTGCTGTCTTTCTTGGCCAGGACACTCTTGTAGAAGAGATTTTTAATCTAAAGAATCTTGTCATGTAGCTATATGATTCAGCTCTGAATATTACATAATATGAATGTTTAATCATAAGCCAGGATTTTGTTTCTCTTAAGTCCTGCACAGTGATTTGTTTTTCTGTTTTTGTGCAGTATTGTCACTATGTTGCCGGTCTAGTCGGCATTGGCCTGTCCCGGCTGTTCTCTGCGTCTCAGCTGGAGGACCCTGAAGTTGGGCGGGACACTGAACTTGCGAACTCCATGGGCCTGTTTCTCCAAAAGACTAACATCATCCGAGACTATCTAGAGGACACACAAGAGGGACGTGCCTTCTGGCCACAAGAGGTAGAAACAAAATCTCTTGTCTAATACCAGTGTGCCTGACCAGGGTCCGGTACTACGAAGCAAGTTTAGAATACCCAAGATATCTTTCACTTATCTGGGTTTGCTTACCCTAACGGGCCAAGCAGGTGCACGAAGGAGGTTATCAACTCGATAAGTCAGCCCAGGGTTTTCTAATCTAGCTGTGACCATGTTCACATGAATGGGGCAATTTTCCAGGAATTATGCTATTTCCCACTGAACTCATTGGTGCAGTCATAAATACTTAACAATATCTGCCATATTTCAAGCAACTTAAAAAAGTCCAGACGCTTTTCTTTCCAAGCTCCTTAGACTACGATGACCTGGATGACTGAGAACCTTCACAGACACCTGCCATATTCATAATACAAAATGTGCTTTGTAACATTTGTTTCTATGCAGGAGGGGCTTTATACTGTGTAATGTCTTTTTTTTTTTTTTTTTTTTTTTTTAAATTTGTTTTATTTATTTAGGCTTAACACTAGTGACGGCTGTGGGCCTATTTGTAGTGTTTTCATGCTGTACAAATGTCTGTTTGTGTTGGCTACAGAAGGCCTTTCTGACATTTCTGAGAATTTGGTGCAAACCTTTACTTGGGCTCTAGGAAAATCTATGTTGCCGGTCAAAGGTTAAGATCACTGTGACACCAGAAAATGTGGTACTATGAAAAAAAAATCTTGATGCACCTATCATTTCTTTATCTTTTGCTTCCAAGGACCCAGACTTTCTTTCCTTTTAAAGTGGTCAGAAGCAAGAGTTCTCCAGGGTTTCTGTAGGTATTTCAGAATTTGTCTTTGGACATTGGCTGCTTTTTCACTCATTTTGCCTCAGCCCTTGACCTTTTTCAAAGGATATTTTGTGTTGTTGTTATTGTTGTTAAGCTGCTTAACACTAACCTATGGAAAAAAAACAAAACAAAAAAAACCCCCAAAACAAACCCACCTAATTCAAGGGATGTCTGCAAATAACGGTCAACTTGGCAAATAACCCATTTAAAATTGTGTCTTTGGGCATTTGGTAACTAGCCTGTTGCAAAAGCACATCATTTGTTCCCATTTATTTAGTTGAGTCTATGCCAGAGTTTAACAGCTTTTTAAATGGTATTTTTGTACCAACAAAGTGATTCTTTAAGAGGTATTAGCTGAAAACTTGGCATATCTTTAGTAGTGTGTCCTTAAAACTGTAAACTGGACAAGTGGAGGGCAGAAGAGGAAGCATGTCTCCAAAAATTATCTACAGCAGGTGAACGGTATATGAAAGTCATGCCCCCAAGATTTGGGCTGAATTTCAGCCAGCGGTGTTGGAGAAATTGTCTAAATCGATGGTACTTTTCTGCATTCATAATTCCTTCAGATTGAAAACATACCTGCATAGAAAAACGCAAAGAGGACACTATCAGCCATGGATAGTGACCTCTCCGGAGCCAGGAGCTCAACATTATGATAGTAGTGTTGGGTTGTCTTGACAGAAAATGGACCAAATGCGGTCAACGTTCCAAAGAAGAGTTTCAGATGTCCCTCAGGAAGCCTGCAGTTTTACAATAAAAGGACAGTCATGTGGCCATGCTTTCACCCTGGCCTCCAATCTCTAATCAACTTATTCTCGGGTCTGTGGGATAAGTGTTTGTACCAAATTTGAAGAAATTTGCTCAAGGCTTCTAAGAAGTACATAACGAACAGAATCCAGCCAAGGTTGGTGCCAGTACAGATAAATAAAATCACTGTTACATGCTGTGTGCAGGCTTGGAGCCAGTTTGCAGGCCGTCTTGAGGATTTGGCCCAGCCTGAGAAGCTGGAGTCGGCGCTGTCCTGTCTCAACCTGCTGGTCACTGATGCTCTGCGTCACGTCCCGGATGTTATTGCCTACCTGTCCCGCCTACGCAACCAGAGCGTCTTTAATTTCTGTGCCATTCCACAGGTATGCGCTGCTTCACAATCTCCTCCAAACCATAACATTTAAACATGTTCATTTTTTATTTTTATTTATTTTTCAAGCTCAGAAAACAAACCATTCTGTCCATGTCCTACAGTCTTACTGGAACACGTTTTGATTTGCATTTAAAGTTTGCGAAACATTTTTATATTTTGTTTTAATAATAACTTTTTCTGTAACTGATAAACGATAGAAAATGTTGCGCTTAAATAGAGAGACCAATGAATACTGACTCATGAGAAATGATCAAACACTTCCACTTCACATGTTGTCATTTCTCTCTTGACCAGGTGATGGCAATAGCTACACTGTCAACGTGCTACAACAACCCCATGGTGTTTCAGGGAGTGGTGAAGATCCGAAAAGGGCAGGCAGTCACTCTCATGATGGAAGCCACCAATATGAGTGCTGTGCAGACAATTATCGCCCAGTACAGCCAGGAGGTGGGTTATTTTTATTTATTTATTTTTTAAACTCAGTCTCTCTTTACTGCTTCCACCATATTGGTGTACTGAATGTGCTCTCTCTCTCCAGATATTACACAAGGTGTCCCTCACCGACCCGTCTCGGGAAAAGACGCTCCACATCTTGGCTGTAATCCGTGAAAAGTCCGCCCTGTCGCAGTCCAGCCTCCGCTCCAGGACCCACCACCTGTCGCCCATGTACCTTTCTGCTGCTATGGTGCTCGCTGCCCTCAGCTGGCAGTACCTTAGCACTACAGCGGCACAGGCCCAAGGCACCAGTGACATGCAGAGACCTTGAACTAATTTAACCCCCACCTTTCCTGAGCCTCTAGACTAAAGAAGCCCCTGTGCCCCCTCTGAAGGTCTGGTTCTAGAGGAATTTACAGATTCACTGTGGCTGTTACAGGATGATGGACACTCTAAAGTATGGCTCTGTTAGCAGGCTGGTGTCATTAAATGATTTGATCTGTAGCAGTCCATCCTGTGTCTAGATAAATTATATACACACATTGGTGTGTATGGGTATATTTGCCATAAATGGTACACTTCCACAGTTCAGGGTGGTTTTTTTTTTTTTTTTTTTTTTTAATAGTTTGCTTGAAACATTGTTTGAATTGTAATGATTCATCATATTTGAATAATTGAAAACAAACGTTCACAGTTTAATCCTGCACATACTAGGATTTTTTTTTGGGGGGGGTTACCAACAACCACCACCACCACTTGTTCAATCTTCTTTTTTTTTTCTTTCTTTTCTCATATCACATCAAACCTAGCTCCATATTCCACTTGTGTTTCTCTAGCAGAAACACTAAAAAGTTACGTTGGTGCACTCTGCAGCGTTTCCGCTGTATGTTCGACGGCTTCCAATCACAGTTGAACCTTTTCGGTCCTTTTCTGTGTGTTAATCTGTTTCATCGTTGTGTTTTTTAAAATTAAGGAAAAACAATTATGTGCAATATCAGGGTAGTTTTTATTACAGATGAAAAGGGGAAATTGGATGTATTTTCAGGTCCTTTTTAGCATCAGCAAAAGAGGGAAGAAAAAGGCATACTGAGACTGCTAGCTAAGTGTCCTTAACACTGCTTTGGTGCGTTGAAAGGCTAGCACAGAGTAACTTTGTACAGAACCAAAGGAGAGCTAAAAACATTGCTATGTAATGTGACATTTTGATTTGTACATATTTGAAGAAATAAATAACAATTAATCCTGTATTTTGAGTGATTTCATGTTTTGATGCAGAGTTTAAGTGTGTGTGTGTGTGTGGGAGAAGTTCATACATATTAAACAAAAAATTAAGAATCAGAAGGTTGATAGTTAAAGGAAACAAAGCTGCATCTCGTTATTGACGCATAATAATTTTAAGAGCTTGGTCAACCTTTGGAATGGCAGGCTTCTAGTCATATGAGACATGCAGGTGCATTTATTACACAGGCATGTGATCAACAACTTGGGTCTTATAAGAAGGGTAACTGTAAGGTTTGTTGAGTCAGAGAGAAGAAGAACGACGAAAAAAAAGATCTAAAACAGAAACCCAGGTAAAAAAAATTAAGACATTTGTCAAATTTGCTGATTTTATTTTTGCACATATGAGTTCAATATGCATCTGGATTAATACTTTATGATTATCTTTTAAGCTGAAGTTTTTGTTTTTAGCTTGAATCAATGTACATATACTTTAAATCTAGCTACAGTTCTGATTCATCTGATAATATGAATGTTCTTTTAAACTTCATTTTTTTCTTTATAAATTGGATTAAAAGTATCATTTATCATTAATTGTGGATCTAATTCTTAAAGTCAGTGTTAGATATATTTCAGAAAGACTGTTTCTAATAACCAAGTTCATTGCATTCATACATGACCCAGTTCCTATGTACAGAAATGTATTTGCAACATTACTGCAAAACACATGTTGGTTATAAATAAAGGAAATGGCCTCTTTCCTTATTCCCTTTCCTTGTAACGCTCCACTGAGATGCGCTTTTGTGTGCATGTAAACAGTTTCCTGGTCACCTCCTATGATCACTGATGTCTGTTTTGCAGGATGAGTTCGCTGTTCCTCCTCTCTGTAGTGGTGATGGTGTCCACCACTTGGGCACACCCTCACCACTCCCTTCTCTCCTCTGAGGTGGTTGATTTTATTAACAAGGCTAACACCACCTGGACGGTGAGACCATGCAATCAGCTTTTATGGATATTTCCACATCTTAGGAAGCTGTTAACAACCTGTAAGCAATGATTTCTCTGCTCCAATTTCCTTTTTATTTGCTCCAGGCCACAAAGAATTTCCAGAATATCGATACCACCTATGTCAAACAGCTGTGTGGCACCATACTGAATGGACCCAAGCTACCAGAGGTGTAAGTTTATCAGGTGATTTGGACAGCTGGTCACATGAGATGACATGTGACAGTCAGCAGGTTGAGCTAATCTGCAGTGATTCTGTTTTCTCTCTTGTTTAGGCTTCATAATATTGAAGGCATTAAACTTCCTGACAGCTTTGACGCACGCAAACAGTGGCCCAACTGTGCCACAATCCAACAGATCAGAGATCAAGGCTCCTGTGGGTCCTGTTGGGTATGACACACCAAGAAATTAAAAATACACCACCACCAAATAGAGGAGATAGGGTGGGACATTAAAAAAAATCATTACCAACTTCCATGTTCTCAGTGTTCCCGGTTTGATTTTTACACAGGCCTTTGGGGCAGCTGAGGCAATATCTGACAGGTTATGTATCCAAAGTGGTGGTAAGATCTCTGTGGAGATCTCCGCTGAAGATCTGCTGGCCTGCTGTGATGAATGTGGCATGGGGTGAGCATTAGTAATGGCTTGTGTATATAAGTAAATGGTGTGTTCATTAATTCTACACATGAAGTTTTCATGGAAAAGTTTTTTTTTGAGAAACAGTGATGGTTTATAATTACAGTCTTCAAAAATTAAATGAGGTAAAACAGCTATAAAACAAACTCATGGTGCACATTATGTCTTTTCGTGTTTGATGTAGCTGTTATGGTGGCTATCCTTCTGCTGCTTGGGAATTCTGGGCAAAGAAAGGGCTTGTCACAGGAGGCTTGTATGACTCTAAAGTTGGTAAGTCCATTATCCACTTGCTGAATTTAGTTTAAGTAGTTTTGGGGAGGAGCAAAAGACTTGACTTAAATGGACTGACAGTGACTGTTTATTACAGGCTGCCTACCCTACACCATCGCCCCCTGTGAGCATCATGTGAATGGAAGTCGTCCTCCGTGTGGGAGTTCAGAGACTCCTAAGTGTGTGCAGCAGTGCACTGATGGATACTCACTATCATATGAGAAGGACAAACACTTTGGTACAGAGAATTAAAATACACTCTACACCCTCCTAGCACTGGTTTACTTTGTTGTTGTAGTCCTTGAAGTTTCCTGTATGTCCCTCTTCAGGTAGACGCACATACGGCGTCCCGTCGGACCCGGATCAGATCATGACGGAGCTGTACAAGAACGGGCCTGTGGAGGCAGCTTTCACTGTTTATGAAGATTTTCTGCTGTATAAGAGTGGTGAGGTTTATGTATTTAATTCGAGTAATGTCACTCTATATGAGTAACGTACTTCTTTGTCTCAGTTTAATATTGGGCAACTGTTTGAGAGCAAGCAAGTCGACCACTAATCTGAAAAAGCTGCACTGACACTTTAGAACGCCTGTCAGAAAATGTGTACTCTTCAAAAGAGGAACAACCTTCTTCTGCTTTAATGAGCTTTTTTTGCTGTAGGTGTGTATCAGCATGTGACAGGGGATATGCTGGGCGGTCACGCCATTAAGATCTTGGGCTGGGGTGATGAGAACGGGACGCCCTATTGGCTGGCTGCAAACTCCTGGAATACTGACTGGGGAGATGAAGGTATGGATGAAAGTGTAAGGCACATAGCCGGTGTCACATACAGGCCTACGTCACACAAAGTGCTGAAGATGAGTGGGAATGCTGGCCTAAAACTGTCATCCTCTGTTGTCTTCTTATTTCAGGTTTCTTCAAAATCAAGCGTGGAAATGACGAATGTGATATTGAGTCAGAGGTGGTTACAGGAATCCCGCTTAACTAGATGAAATAATCATCACAGCAGACAATCAAGAAATAAATCGAAGAAAAGACAGACCTCATTCAGACCTCAGATTTTGACAGATTTCATGCAATAAAGAGGGAAAAAAATGTTTTTTCTTGGTCTTCATTTGCATTTCTTTACCATGATTTGCAGGTTTGTTTTCCCACAAGTGAGCTACAAATTTTTTTTACAGCTTCATTTCATTACGGAGAGAATTGAGCATTATTCATTGACATAGAGAAATTAATGTATTTGGCGATTAATCTCTGATGACCTATCATGGCAGAGCAGAATCTAGATGGTGGTGGTGGTGAAGATGATGAGTGAGGCTTGGATGAAGCTCCAGTTGATATGTCTATGAGGTGAGGATGGGGAGGAGGTGGGTTGCATGAATGTGAGTCTGAAAGCGAGAATGACAGAGAGTAGATCCCGAAAGTTTGATTCCTTTCATCTGGACGTAGCATTTTCAGTGGGAGAAACGTTTCGTCACTCATCCAAGTGACTTCTTCAGTCTCAGCTGACTGCAGGTTTCCCCAATCTTATAAACAGTACATCGCACAATGACTGAAACTAGCACCATGAACATAATCCACCTTTGGGGATTTACTTACCTGGATGATTGAGCATGCATCAAGACGGAGAGTAGAGATTTAAACCACGTGGAGTGGAGGCTAATTGGCTCAAAGAATGTGGGCAAGAAGGTGATTGGATTAGAGTAATGATGTCAGTACTGAGTTTGACAACGTGGGAAAAAGTAGTGGAGTCAAGAAGAGACTAGTAGCGGCCAAACAACCCAGGAAAGCAGGCAGATGAGTGACTGCGGATCTGCCTAATTGAAATTGCGCATAAGCTTCATTGGGAAGGTAGATGAGATTATATGTTTTAGCATTCAAAATTTAGATAATTATATTTAGAGATATATAAATATTATCTAGCATTCTAGCTTTAGTTGGGATGATGACATTGCTGATTTCATATACTATGTACTGAATCAGTAATTTATAATAATGATAATACCAATATAATACCATGACTCCTTAAATTACAGGATACTACAGCAAAAGAAAATCAAAAATCACATATCCAAATAGTCCTTTCTAGGGGCCACGGTAAATTAGTCCTCCTTTGGTGTTGCAGCTTATTTTTGACTGTGGTGAGAAATGTGATTTGCTACAGTCTTAACAGTGTTTTAAAAAGCATGTGCCTGACAAGATTTAAGATGTTTTAAATTTTACTGGATGCCCTTCTTTCACAATTTGTGGTAGACCCATCCAATGGCAATTCCTTTTGTACACTAAAGGAAAAAAGCTGAAAAGGTTACAACACAAACTTTTAAATGAACTGTGACTTACAGGACAATGTCAAGCAGAGGCGGAGGCAGACATTTGATACACCCGGGGCTTAGCCCTAAAGGGTAGTATGCATGTGGGATTGGGGGCGGGGGTTAGAAATGACTGAAAGATTAATAGGCTCTGTTTTGAGTTTTGTTCAAAAAAGAATGACTTCATATAGGGAAAAATATATATCACATATGCAGGACACCTTAAACTAGTTTTTTAATTAAGCAGCAAGGCAGAACAAAGTCTGGGCTGTATCAAGACACACGGACTAAACCCCAATTCAACCAGACCCAGAACTGATCCGGAATTAAAACAGGACTACAACAGTTCAAATCAGGACTACTTAGGATTTAACCAAGACAGAACCAGAATCAGAAATAGATGATAGTAGCACTAAAAATCATCATAGACCTGCACTACACTTATTTTTTAATTCTACCAAAGTACACTATTTAGATTGAGAAAAGTTTATATAATTATTTAGCCTTGTTGTGCAAACAAGCCTGCATAACTTGCTGACAATCAAACCAAACACCAACATCATCAAATATACAGTTGAAACCAGATATTTACATACTCTTCAGATAAAAACACAAACACTTTTTTAATTGTAACATCAAATCAGACTAAATGTTTATTTTTTTTAGATTGATAAATATAAAAAACATATTTGTTAACTTCAAGAGTAAAGAGAAACTATCTGTATTTCTTAATTGTAAATGTCACCAAATTGTATTCAAAATTGAGCCACACTAATGGAGCTCCACAATTCTTTTCCTGGTGTTTTGGTTGATATCTCTTGATTTTCCCATGTCAAAGAAACAGACTCTGTGTTTTGCCTTATATGCATCCACAGGTGTGCCACCAATTTACTCACATGGACTCTACTAACCTATCAGAAGCTTCTTCAGCTCAGAATAGAAACGTCTGGAGTTTCTTATTAATTAACAATAAACTTAGTGTATATGTACTCCTAAATTTGATGAAAGAGATAAAAAGAGACAGCTCTGTCTGTCTTTATTCTGACATTTAACTAATTCAAAAGATATTTCAATATTTATTTATCCAAAACAAAACAAGTTTACTCTAAATTGATGTTGTACAGTAAAAAAATGTCCTTGGGTTTTCCATAAAGTGTATGTAAATATCTGGTTTCAACTGTTAATATACTGCTGTGTATTGAAATTCCTCTTGTTTTGCATAGGAATATACTGAACAACATACAAAGCATAATATATAAAATAACATCTACCAGAGTTTTTTCTTTGAAAGAAGCCCCTTATGTCCATTCTTGTATATCAGTACATTACTGAAACCGATTTATTTAGCCGTGGAGGGTAACGACTGAAAATATGAAATAAACATACATGTAAGCTAAGACTCTCTAAAGAAACAGCATTGTTGTTCGGCTTTTCATTTCGCCATTTGTTGATTCACTTGAAGAGCAAGTAATGTAATATGGGTCAAGTGATCAGTTTGACATCAATCTTTCGTGATACACCGTCATATTTACATTATTTGTACAGTACGAATGATTTTCTTTGGTACCTGGTCGAACTTCAGTTCTCCTCTGTCTGCCTGGCTGCGCTTCTCCAACAGCGCAAGCAGCAGCTCCCCCCGCCCCCTCGCTCAGTGTCTGAGCTCGGATCATACCAATATTAGGGGGGATTTACGCAGAGTCGTAAATTCCCACAGTGTGCACTATGTGCTTTGAATATTGTGTGTAGTTTTTGTTTTATACAGTTGTCAGCCAGGCATCTAACTATGAAAAAATTACACTCCAAAAGACCCCGGGCTTCTGAAAAAACAACCCGGGCTTAAGCCCAGTAAGCCACCCCCCCCCCCCCCCCCCCCTCACCCCCCCGCTCCGCCACTGATGTCAAGACATGTTTCTAGCAGGGCCCAGCAGAGGGTGGTGGTAATGCTCATCCAGTTCGGATGTTTGCCTCTGCACACTACTACGGAGGATTTTAAATCAAACAATCAGACAGATGCGAGTGGAAGTGAGGGGCAACGTTATAAGGCTGAAGAAACCAAATCAAAATTCAAATAAACCAATCAGAGAAAAAGCAAGAACTTCGGAGTGGTCGAATCAACAATATGGTTCATTGTTTAAAAGAAGGAGTTCACTGGAAAGCTTAACAACATCAAAAAAGCGCACAAAATACCACCAAAGTGGATGATCACAGAATTATTTCCATGGAAATGAAAACACCTTCACAAGAACTCGCATAGTCAAGAAAACTGTTGACGAGGCATAAATATCAAGGTCTACAATCATTCCTTTGTGCACTTCAATCACATGACTGATTTAAAATCCACTGTGGGGGTGTACACTGTGTCTGCCCAACAAAGTATGGACCTATATGTAAAAAGATGCAGAAAGGTACTAAGATACAGGAATATGGAACAAGTGCATTTAAAAGAGTAGCATTAAAAGAAAAAAAAAATGGGATACAATAAGATGCAGCTAACCCTGGGTATGTCTACAGGGGTAAAGTTAGGATTACACAACATAAGGCACTTGTTGGAAGAGGGAGCGGAGAGAAATAAAAAGCTGTGGGCGGCTAGTGACACAGAATGCAACAACTACTTAAATTATTCAGTTAAACTTTAGTCCAGCTGTACTACTGCCAGCAATACAACCTTGGATACTTTATGACAACACCGTAGATTTCACTTATCTTTATAATTCACATACTGATGTGTGCAGAGGTATAAAAGAATAGAATTGCAGTAGCATTTAGTATTCTGAAGTTTCATCTCAAAGTAAGGAGCAGTGTTTATGACTATGCACAAGAAAAAATACTTAAAATATCCTTTTAAGAGAAAACAAGGTCATTTGAATTTGATGACAGTAAATGAGTTGGGGCACCGTCATGTTTACCACTATAGCATACCCTTTTCTTTTAATAAAAGATATAAAAGATAGAATATCTGGGAATTGAGGAGACTACCTCTGGAATGTTGATGAAGGATTCTAGCGGAACAAAAAATCCTCGGTCTTCTTTGATGCACCAAATATTTTCAGCTGGTGAAAGATCTGGACTGCAGGCGGTTAACCTCACCACCAAAACTTGTCTGCTACAAACCCAGGCTGTTATAATAGCTGCAGAATGTAGTTTAATATTGTCTTGCTGAAACATACAAGGCCTTCTCTGAAAAAAGATGTTATCTGGATGGAACGTGTGTTGCTTTAAAATCTGTACATACGTGTCAACACTGATTGACCCTTTCTATTTGTGCAAGCTGCCAGTTTTATCGGCCCTAATTCACTTTCTTAACAACAGAGATGCAGGATTTAAGCATTGAGTACAGCCAGCAAGTTGGATGGTCCCTCCTCTCTGTAGTCCAGCGTCTATATTTTTTCAAATATTTGAAGTAATTTTATGAGATTTCTTCCTTTATTTAAACGCAAACGTTTATTTTGCAATGATCCTGATGAAGGCCACAAGCCGAAACGCTTTGGTCAGCTAATAAAGTTTTTCCATAGTGCTTCAAGTGTCGCTGGAGTCTTCATGCCACCAGTCATTTAACCACACAGCATTTTTTTTTTACTTTGCTTCAGTCCAATTTAAAAGAACTGTTTTCATAGTAGATGGCAGCATCCCATAATGTTCACGTCTGGCTTCTTCTTTACATGGTAGAGCTTTAATCTGCATTTGTGGATGACATGGTGAACACAGACAATCGTTTCGGGAAGTTTCCTGAGTGCATGCAGTGATCTCCATGACAGAATCATGCCTGCTTTTTAATGTGGTGCTGTCTGGGGGCCTGAAGATCATAGTTCCAGATATTTACAATTTTATATTGGTGATAATTCTGAAACAGTTTTTTGCAGATTGGTGAACCTCTGACCAGGGTTAATTATGAGAAGCTCTCTAAGATGTTCATTTTATACTTAATCATGTTACTGACTAGCTGCAAAATGTTTCTCCAGCTGTTTCTTTTTAGTTTCCCCTTCTCATTTTTTTTTGAGACGTCTATTAAATCAAAAACGAGCCAATTTTTTTTCATGATACAGTAAAATGTCTCGGTCCAAGCTCCACACCAACTGGTGGCGGTAATGCAATAATTTATTGTTCACCCAAAATAAAAGAACAACGCCTGCGCGCTCTAGAGCGCAACAGTAGATGCTGGCGATGAAGGCATTAAACATTAGTCCATTTCATTCTGTCCTGTCATGTTTCTGACTCATGCGGAGGTATGAAGAACATACTGGGAGTGCGTTTTCACGCCGTACACGGTGATCATCTGCTCCCTCACAGCCGCACTGTACTATCTCTGGGGCCGCAAGTGTCAGGTCAGATTCCGTGGTTACTTTATACCATGCTGTTTCCTTTTCACTATGCTACTTTCCAATTAGTTAAAAAAAATCTTTTTAAAATTAATATGTTTTGTTCAAAAAGGTCTACTTTACCCCTCAGCTGATTTTTGTACGCTTTTGCGAGATGTAAAATTAAGTCTGTTTGGTAAAGGAAAAGAATAAATAAACCGATCACATCACCGACCACAACTAAAGCTCAAGTTAGTCATCAGTCAACAGTAGCCTCCAGCAATCATGTAACCAGCAGCACTGGGGAGGACCCTGACTTTGCAGTGGATGAGCTCATGCACATCAAACTTTTGGAAGTACTCCTGTTTCTCTGGCACTAAAAAGGGGTCATTCATCAGCTTGTGCAGCAACACTGTATTATGGACAAAGGTAGCCAGCTACATGTTAATCTTTGAATTCTGATGCCTTCAGGCACAGGTGTATAAAATAAAGCACCTGTATGGGTCGTTCTGAAGATTTCGTGAACTCAAGCGTGGTGATGAAATGGGATCTCGCCGTTTCCTTCCTCTTATATATTCCACAATCAACAATCGGTGGTTTTCACACAAAGTGGGAGTGTTTGGGAACCACAACAACGCAGCCAAGAAGTTACCGACCAGGTAAATTAGAGATCGGGGTCGCGTAAAAGTCGAAAGCTGCAGACTGACTGTGCCATCACAAAAAATGCGTACCAGGAGCTTCATGGCTTTCATACTTTCTGTAATCTGTAATGTGTAATGTTGGTGGCTGGGTACTTTTGTGTGTAGTTTAAAAAGCAATGACTCCACTCGAAAATTATCATACAAATGGAAATGTGTTTGTAAAGAGTTTTTTGATCAGCCTTTGCACCTAATGTCTCTCCTGTTTCTTTGCAATTAGACGGACATGTTTGCACTTCTATAACACTGGGTGCTTTTTCTGTGAGCTTATTTATCATTGACTTTGTTGTGTGACCTGTAAACAGGACCCGCATTTGTTTATGTGATACCATTGTGAGCCAGCAAAATGTGCCCCATCTAAATCAACAATAGCTTTGATACTTTATTCCAAAAAATTAAAGTCTCTCTTTTATTGATTTCATAAAATTTGAAGAAGATTATGGGTATGAGTAATAATTTGGTAATAGACAGTATATCAACTATATTCATATTAAGCACTGTGCTAAAGTTTAAGCACTTTAAGTTTAAGTATTGGCAGCTGAAGAATTTATCTATGTAAAAAATGCCAAAAAAATAAGCAAATATAACAAATTTCTGCACAGACTGTATCAAAGGGAAAAAAAGGGAGTTTTGATCTAAGACTTATTTTCTGTATGTCAGCCACTCGCTGATTACATGCTATTGTGTGACATCACATCAAAGTTTCCAAGTGCAGAGCTGGTATTATTCAGCACACTGACACTGCATCTATATACCACTGATACTGCCATTATTTTCTTTGTACCTTGTTCTGCTCGCCTGGTGTGTTTCGGATGTTTTCTTGTCTCTCACAGGTGTGAATCTATAAGCAGCTGTGCTTTTATGGCACCTTCATCTGGTCTTGTATCCTTTCAGAGACCAGCTCTGGTTTGCAGTGAGGCTTTCAGTGCATTCCTCTTCAAGCACTGTCCTGTGGTAGCTGAGCGCTTCAGTCCCACTCCGTGGTGCTGGGGAGGCCGGCTTCAAACGCTGGTCTTTGCTGTCCTCAAATCCAGACCCCCTGTCAGTTATCGCAAGTAGGAAGAAACCCTCTTTTTTTAAATTTAAAACAGGGTTAAAAATCTTACTCTAAACATTTAATTAAATAATGAATATCTTGTCTCGTCCCTTCATCTCCCAGTGAGCTGATCCGTACAGTGGATGGTGGTCAGATCTCTCTTGACTGGGTGGACAATCAGGCCAGTGTGACCTACCCAGAATCCTCCACGCGTCCCACAGTGCTCATCCTCCCCGGGATTACAGGAAACAGCCAGCAGTCCTATGTGCTTCACGCCGTTAGCCAGGCCACATGCCACGGTTACAGGTCAGCTGCACTCCTCACACAAAATGAAGTGATCTTGAAGCAGCCCTAACAGGAAAGTTTACATTAAGCAGGAAGCTTAATGTAGCTTGTGCCCGGTATTTGCCTGAAGCAGTTTTCATAAATACTTTCCTTCCTAGATGTGTGGTCTTCAACAACAGAGGTCTTGCAGGGGAGGAGCTGCTGGTAAGTACAATGAATACCTAATAAATTTATAGTTAAGTAAAATCTAATTCTCAAAACACTGTTTAAGAAAGAAGCTCATGTTCCAGAATGAACACATTCAAGCTTGACTGAAATTTGCCCTCGTGGAGAAGCTAAATGTCTTCTGGAGAAAACTTTATGGTCAGATGAGACAAATATTGGCTTTTTGGCCATAATGACAAGAGGTGTGTTTGGAGGAGCAAAAGTGAGGATTTCAAATATGAAAACACTGTCTGGGGTTGTTTTCCTGCCAGTGGTGCGGGCACATTAAACAATGTGGATGGAATGATTCTAGTGTATCCAGAGAGTACTCACAGTGCTTCATTTGTTCCACTTTTTTCATGTTACAGCCTTATTCCAAAATTTTTATTTTTCACCACAAAATTCTGCAAAGTAGAACACCCAAGTACTTGCGAGTTTAATAATAAAAACACAATATGTACATAGGAATTTGCAGCCTTTGCTCAATACTTTGCAGAAGCAGCTTTGGCAGCAATTACAGCTCAGGTCTTTTAGAGTATGATGTTACAAACTTGGCACGCTAACCTTTAGGCAGTTTCTCCCATTCTTCTTTCTTCTATCCAGTTGGAGGGGGAAAGTTGGCATACATTTTCTGATCTTTCCAGAGACATTCAATTGGGTTCAAGTCTGGGCTCTGGCTGGTCCAGTCAATGACATTTGCAGAGTGGAAACCACTCCTTTGTTTGTTTGGTTGTGTGCTTTGTGTGCCTTGTTGGAAGATGAACCTTTACCCCAGTATGAGTTCCAGAGCACTCTGGGGCAGGATGTTTTGATATATTACTGCGTTTATCTTTCCCTTGACCCTGACTAATCTCACAAAAAAACATCCGCACAATATGATGCTGCCACCACCGCGCTAAATTTGATGTCATGGTATTGGCTGCCTGGTTTCCTCCAGACATAAAGCTTGACATTGAGGCCAAAAAGTTCAAGCTTTTGACCCAACAAAACAATGCATTTGTGACCAGTTTTCTAAGATTAATTTCTTCAGGCATAGTTGGTTTCAGTGTTTTTCTTAATATAAATATGGAGAACGTCATCCTCAGTGCACCATTTCACAGCAGTAATAGCACTAACAGAAGATCTGAGGCTTAAGCGCTGCATGTAACTCCCCTCCGGTATCCCTCTGCTAGCTTCAGACACCAGTCACCTACTGTGCTGCCAATACTTCAGATCTTGAGTGTGTGGTGCAGCATGTCAAAGGGCTCTACCCCAGTGCTCCTGTGCTTGGGGCTGGTGTGTCTTTGGGAGGGTGAGTTGGTGCATAGTGTTTCCGCTGGCCTCCATTTCTGGACCTAGATTTGCCATCTGTGTCTTTCCTCCATTTCTTTTATTATTTTTTTTCAACAATTTTATGATTCCTTTCTTCTCACCCTGCTGCAGCATGGTGAGAAGTCAGGATTGGTTGCCGGTATCACCATCTCCGTACCCTGGGATGCATTGAAGTTCTCCAGCTCGATGGAGGAACCGCTCAACTGGCTGCTCTTCAACAGGCACATCACGAAATCCTTGCACCAAATTCTCAACAGGTCGGATAAGTTATGGTTGCTAAACCTACATTTGCGTTTGTAAATCCAGTTAAATAAAAAACAAAAATCTGTTTCTCACAGGCACAGGAAAATTTTAGAGAAAGTGGTGGATGTTGACTATGTCCTGAAGGTATGATACATTATTACTCACAGTTTGTCAGTTTCTTAGATGTATAATTGACTCTCCATTCATCGTCATCTTGTTTTCACACCCCCTTGTAGGCTCGGTCCATCCGTGAGTTTGACGAACGCTTCACGTCTCTGATGTTTGGTTATAGCTCATGTATGGATTATTACCGCGATGCCAGCCCAGGCAAAAAGCTCCCCAATACAGCCGTACCCATCCTGTGTCTCAATGCCGCTGATGACCCTTTCTCTCCACAGTCTGGTGAGTACACAACAGGAGAGGTGTGTCAGTATAAGCACTGCAAAGGGGAAATAACAGCTGTAATGGTTTACTCATAAATGCTGATTCAGTAGGCCTTGTCAGATTTGGCGCACAAAAGATAAATCAAGTTTTGTAATTGTTGAGAATTTATATTCTTCTTCTTAACACAATTCCTTTTTTTAAATGTAATCAAGGATGTTGAAGTCACATGAAAGGTTTCCGATTCGTGTGTCTGCTTTGTGTCTACTCTGCTGTCTGTTTATATTCATTTGGACTTCTTCTGTCCTGCGCTCACAGCCTTCCCAGTGTCTATAGTCCAGGATCTTCCTAACGTCGCCCTGGTATTGACGGCACACGGGGGACACATTGCCTTCTTGCAGGGTTTTTTTCCTCGAGGTGAGAACTACATGGAGCGCTTGTTTGGCCAGTTTGTGCACGCAGTCTTTGAACACCAGGAGGAAATGAAGCAAGCCTGTGGTATCAGAGAGGAGCAGATGAAGGACTAACGAGCAATATGAAGGCACTTACACTGAAGTAATACAAGATTTGCAGCTGCAACCCTGCTCATCTACCTCATGACCTCAGGTTCATGTTCTGTAGACAGTCAAATTTTCCTATGATTACACTTTGCATGCTGTAGAGTGTGGATGGGACACCAGTGGTTAATGAGCTGACACTGTGTAAAGACCAGTAACACCCTGTGTGGTGTTTCAGATAATTGTATCTGCTGCCTGCTGCCATAAAGTGTAATAATGAATCGTAAGCGTATCATGAGGACCAGATCACTATGTATGTGTGCTGAATGTATTTTTATTAGCAGTAAACTGAACATCAGTTTTTTGTTTGTTTGCAGTGATTTCCATGACAGAACCATTTCTGTTTTCAATGCAGTGCCACGTGATGGCCTGGAGATCACGGCCATTTAATACTGACTTTTTGCACTTGTTCCCCGTGCACAGAGATTCCTCTAGATTCTCTGAATATTTTGATGATATACTATGATGAGATATTCAGCGATTTTATGTTATTCTGAAATTGTTTCACAATTTTTTGCAGATTGGTGAACTTCAGCCCATCTTTACTTCGGAGAAACTCTGCCTCCCTAAGATGCAGAAATATTCCTGACCTGTTGCTAATTAATCTAATGATTTGCTAAATGTTTCACTAGTTGAGAACAAGGTAACATAGGGTTTTGAAATTGACATCGTAGATGTCTAATATGAGGCTGAGGATTAGCACTGCCAACCACCAGTATTTTTAGTGAATGTTAATTCACGTAATAGGGCTAGTGGCAATATTTTTATGGGTACTTGCACATTTGGTGTCAAAAGACATGAAGAAGGAGGAGAATGGAACAAAGGCCACAACAAACTTTTATGGTGATAATAAATCAACCTGAGGGAAAGGTGTGATAAACAAGAGTAAGTTGAAGTGTACTAAAGGAGAAATGAGGTGAGGAGGGAAAAGGAGATACATTTGTACATACTGAACTGAAATATGAGGCAGAAAGAAGGCAATTCAATTTCATTCAAGTCCTCAGAAGAAAAAATAGATCTAATAGATATTTTAAAAATGCCAACTTATCTGATAAAAATAATTATTTTTGTTTTTAAAGCCGTAAATAAACAGAAGTTTCGATCCAAGCTCCACACCAGCTCGTGGCGGTAATGCAACAACATAGAATTAAAACGAGACAAACAAAGCAAAACAAAAGGAAAACGAGCAACCACAACTACAAATAACTTTCATGCTTAGAAAGGGGCAGGAAGAAGCATAAACTTATTTAATCCCACCCGCTTTTCCACCATCTAGTAATCAACAGACTACAGAAATCCTCCTTACAATTACATTATATGTTACGTGTATTTAAAAAAATATGTATATCTATCTTTCTATCTATCCATATATACATATATATACACATACATATACTCATTTTCAATAACCCCATAGAAAGTAAAAGAAAAACTATATCTCCATATTTGTAGTTTACGTGGATCGTAGCCATGACGTTGACATTGAAGTTGAAGCTTTTGTCCAATCAGGAGCTTCGCCTGTGAGAACTAGGAAGCAGCTGCTCCCGGAGAAAACACCAGACTATTACCTGATGGCTACCGGCGTCTAATGTAATATCGCCAAGGCTGCTGGGAAGAGTCGAAGAACAACATATTGAACGTTAGATGTTTCTGATGAAGGCAGGTTGTCGGGCATTAAATATCATATTCTTTCTGTCCTGTTATTCCGTTGTGTCGGTTAACGACGCCGTCGGCTAGCAGCTCAGCTGTCAACCGCACTTAGACCATTGTCATGTTTCTGACTCATGCGGAGGTATGGAGAACATACTGGGAGTGTGTTTCCAGGCCGTACACGGTGATCATCTGCTCCCTCACAGCCGCAGTGTACTTTTTGTGGGGCCGCGAGTGTCAGGTCAGTCTCTGAGGTCGAAGTTAGCGGCAAAGACTCCGCCATACCCGCTTTGACTTACAGTTTAGTTGGATTTTTAAGCATTTTATTTCCTTTAAAATGAAGATCACTATATCCTATTAACTCCTATTCGACTTTATCTGTGGTATTTTGTTTTTCTAATTAATTAAAAACCGGTTTTTCCATTTTATTTATTTACATTTTTAAGCTTATTTAACATTTCTTGGTCCATAATTTTACAGTTTTTAGTGTTTGGGTACAAAGATTCAGAGCTTTGAGTACAAAGCTCTGAACCTTTTTTTAAATTAACTTTATTTTGTATAAAATTAAATCTGTAGGTTATAATATTGTAATATGTGTATCATCTGTGTATGAGATATGATCTTTTATTCTACAAAATTAAAGCCTCTCTTTTATTGATTCCATAAATAAAACTGGAAGAAGATCATGGTTATGACTGATTATTTGGTAATAAGCAGTATATCAGCTATATTCATAATAAGTGTTGTACTTAAGTTTAAGCAGCTAAAGTGAGGATAATTTCAAAGTATGGCCAATAGTAGAATTTGTTTATGTAGAAAATGCAGCAAAAATAAGTATCTAAAATATCTTCACAGACTGTAAATAAGAAAATATGAATTTTGAATTGATTATATTTGAATACTATTTTCAAATATCTAAAATGTTGGTAAGAGTTATTTTCTCATTGTTAGCTACTCGCTAATCAAATGCTATTGTGTAACATCACATCAAAGTTTCCAAGTGATGTATTTCTTGCAGAGCTGGTCACATCACATCTACATACCACTGATACTGCCATTTTTTTCTTTGTACCTTGTTCTGCTCGCCTGGTGTGTTTTGGATGTTTTCTTGTCTCTCACAGGTTTGAATCTATAAGCAGCTGTGCTGTTATAACGCCTTCATCTGGTCTTGTGTCCTTTCAGAGACCAGCTCTGGTTTGCAGTGAGGCTTTCAGTGCATTCCTCTTCAAGCACTGTCCTGTGGTAGCTGAGCGCTTCAGTCCCACTCCGTGGTGCTGGGGAGGCCGGCTTCAAACGCTGGTCTGTGCTGCCCTCAAGTCCAGACCCCCTGTCAGTTATCGCAAGTAGGAAGAAACCCTCTTTTTTCAGTTCACCACTATTTACAAGAGGGTTAAAAATCTTAATCTAAACATTTAATTAAATCATGAATATCTTGTCTCGTCCCTTCATCTCCCAGTGAGCTGATCCGTACAGTGGATGGTGGTCAGATCTCTCTTGACTGGTTGGACAATCAGGCCAGTTTGACCTACCCAGAATCCTCCACGCGTCCCACAGTTCTCATCCTCCCCGGGATTACAGGAAACAGCCAGCAGTCCTATGTGCTTCACGCCGTTAGCCAGGCCACACGCCACGGTTACAGGTCAGCTGCACTCCTCACACAAAATGAAGTGATCTTGAAGCAGCCCTAACAGGAAAGTTTACATTAAGCAGGAAGCTTAATGTAGCTTGTGCCCGGTATTTGCCTGAAGCAGTTTTCATAAATACTTTCCTTCCTAGATGTGTGGTCTTCAACAACAGAGGTCTTGGAGGGGAGGAGCTGCTGGTAAGTACAATGAATACCTAATAAATTAGAATAATGTCAAATTAGTTTTTAAAAATCTGTAAGTAACATGTCAATACACTCTGAAGGACCCCAGTTGAGTGAGGAAAGTGAGGATTTTAGAGCGGGAGGACAGAAATGAGAAGTAGGAAACTGTGGTGGTCTTGAACTCTGATCCCCCCTGCAAGGATTCTAGCCTTTGGTAGATGGGTTGCCAATGTATTTAATCCCAATTTAAAACAGTTTCAGATTAAAAACAAACAAACAAACAAAAAAAGTGAATTGAAAGTATTTTCTATGTGTTTAAGTAGTAATTTAAGTTTTTCCACTGATACACCATTTCACAGCAGTAATAGCACTAACAGAAGATCTGAGGCTTAAGCACTGCATGTAACTCCCCTCCTGTATCCCTCTGCTTACTTCAGACACCAGTCACCTACTGTGCTGCCAATACTTCAGATCTTGAGTGTGTGGTGCAGCATGTCAAAGGGCTCTACCCCAGTGCTCCTGTGCTTGGGGCTGGTGTGTCTTTGGGAGGGTGAGTTGGTGCATAGTGTTTCCGCTGGCCTCCATTTCTGGACCTAGATTTGCCATCTGTGTCTTTCCTCCATTTCTTTTATTTATTGATTTTTAACAATTGCATGATTCGTTTCTTTTCACCCTGCTGCAGCATGGTGTTGTTAAACTACCTGGCCCATAAGCACACCGAGTCAGGATTGGTTGCCGGCATCACCATCTCTGTACCCTGGGATGCACGTAAGTCCTCTGACTCGATGGAGGAACCGCTCAACTGGCTGCTCTTCAACAGGCACATCACGAGATGCTTGCACCGCGCTGTCACCAGGTTGGATACATTTTGGTTCATAAATTTTGTCTAACAGTTTTGCGTTTGTAAATCCAGTTAAATAAAACCCCAAAATCTGTTTCTCACAGGCACAGGAAGATTTTAGAGAAAGTGGTGGATGTTGACTATGTCCTGAAGGTATGATACATTATGACTCACAGTTTATCAGTTTCTTAGATGTATAATTGACTTTCCATTCATCATCATCTTGTTTTCACACCCTCTTGTAGGCTCGGTCCATCCGTGAGTTTGACGAACGCTATACGTCTCTGATGTTTGGTTATAGCTCATGTATGGATTATTATCGCGATGCTAGCCCAGGCAAAAAGCTCCCCAATACAGCCGTACCCATCCTGTGTCTCAATGCCGCTGATGACCCTTTCTCTCCACAGACTGGTGAGTACACAACAGGAGAGGTGTGTCAGTATAATCACTGCAAAGGGGAAATAACAGCTTTAATGGTTTACTCATAAATGTGACGTTTTTCTGATTTTATGGTCCTATTCGAAAAAAACATAAAACAAGTTGGGAACATTGTGTAAAATTGAATGCTTTACTGAAAGTTGTACAAGACATCATATTAAAAGTGTACTGCTAAAGAAAACACCTGGTGGAACATTAGTAACACGGTTGGGTATAAATAGAGCATCCAAGGGTGTCTAGGTTTCTCAGAAGTAAAGGTGAGGCAGCGTTTACTACTCTGTTAAAGACTACACGAAAAAATAGTTGACAGTAAAGTTTCTCAAAATAAAACTGCAAATGATCTTGGAATTTTAGAGAATCAAGCAAACTCTCTGTATACAAGTGACAAAGCTAAAAACCAAGGCTGATATCTTAAGGCCCTTAGGTGCCAGTGGGTTCATTGCCACAGACTCAGGGACACTACTGAAAACATATGTAAGCGAATACAGTTCAATACTGCATCCACACATGCAAGATAACATTCTCTCAAACACTTTCATCTTTGTGTGTGAGCTCATTTAAGATGGACTGAAGCGACGTCAAAACAGATGATTGAATTTATCTCTGTTATATTAAGAAATGTCTCATTCTTTTTAGCACAATTCCTTTTTTATATGTAATCATGGACGTTGAAGTCTCCGGGTTACAAAAGGTTTCCGATTCATGTGTCTGCTTTGTGTCTACTCTGCTGTCTGTTTATATTCATTTGGGCTTTTTCTTTCCTGCTCTCACAGCCTTCCCGGTGTCCGTAGTTCAGGATCTACCTAACGTCGCCCTGGTATTGACGGCCCACGGGGGACACATTGCCTTCTTGCAGGGTTTTTTTCCTCTAGGCGAGAGCTACATGGAGCGCTTGTTTGGCCAGTTTGTGCACGCAGTCTTTGAACACCGGGAGGAAATGAAGCAAGCCTGTGGTATCAGAGAGGAGCAGATGAAGGACTAACGAGCAATATGAAGGCACTTACACTGAAGTAATACAACATTTGCAGCTGCAACTCTGCTCATCTACCTCATGACCTCAGGTTCATGTTCAAGTCATGTAGAAATAAAAAATGAAAGTGAAGTGAAATCACTAAAGCTATTTTGAAGTATTTAATACATTTTAGTCAATTTGAAAATATTGTTGGTCAATTGATTGCTACCTACTTTCAGTCACAAAGGCCGTCCGTGCACCGCGCACCTGTAGTATGTAGTATGTAGACTGCACTGTAGAGTTCAAGTGCTCTGCTTGTTGCTATTAAAAAAAAAGTGAAGAGTTGGTTATTAAAATTAAAAACAGCATTATTGTTGTTTTCTTCTTGCTAATTATGTTTTTTTCCCTTTTGCATCAAATGCTTATTTAGTTTTGAGCCTTCAAGAAGTGTTTTCCTCGGGGTTTGTGGCATGCCTTAAAGGATGAAACGTTCCTGTGTTTATACCCTGCATGTTGTACAGTAAACGACACCAGTGGTAAATGAGCCGACACTGGGTAAAGACCATTAACGCAATGTGTGGTGCTTCAGTATCTGCTGCTATAAATTGTAATTAAGTATGGTAAGCATCACACAAGGACCAGATCAGCATGTACATGTACTGAATGTATTTTTATTATCAGTAGACAGTACATCAGCTTTGTTTTTGTATTACCAACAGTGCACTGATTAATATGTAGCTTTACTGTGCTAGGTGGTATTAGTGTAGGATTCATGCCATTTTTAACTGAAGCCACTGCTGGCTATGAAATGAAGTGTTTTCAATCATCGGCATGAAGAAAATAGGTGATAATGGTGCTAATTGGTGACTTTTAATTGTCAGCGTGAGGGTGGATGAGAATTTGATTTTGCTTTTTCAGAAGTAAAAGAGGCTTTTCATGAATGTCACGAATCCATCAGCTATTTGCATGTTTACCACATTCACCTGCCTTTTAATATCTTTTTTTTTTAAACTCACGCCTTATTTTAAAACTTTATGTATGGGCTGTAAAGACAATCACGGTGTTATTGCAATATCATGTAATGGTGCAATATTTGGGCATTTTATGTTCGATGGTGTATCTTGTAATTACACTACAATTAAAGGGTGATAAAGATCGACTGGTGATTTTTACATCTTGAGTTTGTCTGGAAGCTTCGAGTGGCCGTTCACTGCGATCGATAGCAAGTCGCAGCAGGTTTATTTTGTTATAGCACGTATCACCAGGTTTGACCTGTAGTGGAAAAATGTTATAACCCATATGCTGCCTGTCACTGAGTTACCCTTCACTTGCACCGCTGAAATCCAAGGCCTTTAATCTCTGAGCGCTCGAGTCATTAATGTCGCAGATTAACCAGGAAGATATCAATAATTAACTGTGAACAATAAAGGCCCACACCCTTTGTCACAATGCTAACCCTCTAACCTCATTTAGAGTCATTTGTGGCCTACAAAACATTCAGTGGCATTTACTCTGTGGAAAAACAGGAACCTGAAGGAGTAGCCACTTTCTGAATCTGGCAGATAAAATCTACCCTAAAATAGTTCCACACTACCCCAGCTCTTATGTGAATGCAGCCATTTGGAAGGAAGGTGCTTGTTGCGAACACATTTTTTCTTTCTAAAGACAAAAATATGAAGGTAGAAGAGTGAGGACTTGTGCAGCTTTTATGCTTCTACTTCAGCTTTGTGGCAGCTTTTGCAGTGACTTGTTTGCTTGTGCTCCCACTTTAATTTCCTCACTTCTCTGTCATCTGCGTCAGCGAGAAACAATTATTGCTAATAAACGTCACAGTAATCTCAAATCAGTTCCTGTTTTTTTTAAGGTAACAAAATAATGTGAATGAGGTATAAAAGAAGCACCCTGGTACGCTTTTCTTCTACTTGCCCGATGTGTTCTTTCGGGATGAATAACGTGCTGCAACATCACACTTTAGCTGTGTGTTTTCTCAACTGAGCATAATTTTTACAGCCCAGCTTTCTCTCCAGCTCATCCTCCTCCTCCCTCCTCCTCCTCTTCTTCTCCTTCTCGTACTCCTGCTGCCTGTATTCCTCTACCTGGTGTGATAGGAGGAGCCTCAGGTTATGGTTAATGATTCAACACCAGAGCCGTGGAGATTGATAGATACAGAAAAAGAAGGAAAGATTTAGTGAGAGAGAGAGAGCTGGAGAGAAGTAAAAATAGTAAAGCTGTAGACAGGGAAATGTAAGCTGAGAAAGTATGCAGTGGCAGGAAAAGTAGAAGAAGGAGTATTGATAGAGAGTTTGCAGGCTGCATGCGGTGTGTCTGCTCAGGTGTGTCCAGTCTGTAGCTCATCTGGGGTTCAAGCAGGTCAGAAAAACTGCACAGAAAGCCAAAAACTTCTCTGCAGTGGAAAAGTGGATATCGTTGAGCAGCTCAAGGTGATTATTTGGCTCCTGTGATCCATGCGGCCTTCATAGGCAGGACATTAGATCACCTTGTCTGCTGATCACACCATGCCTGCAGGTGAGTGTGGCTTCAGTCTATTTGTCCACAGATTACGTGCAAATAGTGTCTCAGAGTTGTAGATTAGGTCAGACAGGCCGCCTTCAGGCGTTTATCGGTTCTTTAAATATATTACCGCTGTGTTTAAAGTACAGATCAGCATCGGTTCAGCTTAAGTTTTATTATTTTTTGATTTACTACAGCGATTAACAAAGCGTCATATCTGAGAAGAGGCTGCCTAATAAAGACAAAGCACATGACTTCCTTCCAGGTTTCTATTACAGAGTATCTTATGAGAATTCAGCTGTAGTTACACATGGCCATGAATTAATAATGAAGCAATATGAAGTGGACTGTATGCTGGCTGTGTCAGTATAATGGTAGCTGGCATCATGTTCCTGCCGTGCAGCTGAAAAGCAGACACAAATATCTGTTTTTCTTTCTTTTTTTCTCTCCTTTTTTGGCGTTGTCTGCTTTAATATCATGTTTCCTGGGATCCTCCAGGATCATTTACCAGATTTATGAATATCCGCATGTTAAATGAATGTTGCTCACTTTTAAAGTTCATTCAGTATTTAAATAATAACCTGTTTTGTTTTTGATTTTTTTTTTTTTTTAACCATTGTAACAAAAATAACAAACATGGACCAATGAAACAGCAAATATTCAAACAGAAATACAGCCACCTAGCTATCAGTTGCCCCAGGGCTGAAGAATAACTGAGCAATTTCCCCCATTGAGTGTCAACCTGCAGGCACTAAAGGTTATCATCTCAATCAGCTCAGATTGTCTTTCTCAACAGCTACAAGTTCCTAGAAAGTTTACAAATTGTGTTTGTGCACGGCTCTGTCTTAGTGTGTGCTTTGGTGACAATTTAACGAACCACCCTGAGGCAAATCTGATATTCAAGTAAGCATGTAGGGACATATTTTTATGATCTGTGTAAACTGACCATTAAGGTCTTTTTCTTTTCTGTAACACATTTATGAGCTCTGTGCACTGCAGTCATGTCGCTTTCTGTTCTGAAATCCCTGGAAAAATATCTAGTTTAGGCCGCTGTACATGTCTTTTTTAAGTGCCCATGCTCCCTTGCAGAACAGGAGCTGTTTATATTTCCCTGTCACATTCTGCTGGTGTTTTACTAAATGACTTTATGAGTTTAGTTTAATCTTAGGCCTGTCCAATGTTCAGGGTGAGGCAGCAGTAACCTGGGGTCATACGATGTGTGCCGTGAACACAGGCAAACACCCTCTCCAGCTGGGTTTTTACTGTGTGTTTAGTAAAATGGTCACATATCCAAGTGTGTTTGTATTGATTGGAGTGTTTAAAAAAAGAAAAAAGAAAAGGAATCTTGTTTGCAGAGGTTCTTTAAACAGGTCACCTCGATTAAGAGAGGTATTGGATCTGGCTTGTGGTTAACTTCATTGTTAATCTCATGCAGAAGTGCTAATGAATCTGTCAGTTAATATGACCTGCTTATGCATAGTCACAGAGGGTTTTTTATGTCTCACATTAGTGTAACAACCCACAACCAGCAAACATAAATAATCTGCATATAAACGCAAAGCCTGGAAAAAGCAATCTATCATTTAAGGGGTTTTTATACAGCTTTGACAGGTTTTGTGTCATTATCAGTCACAGAAACTGTAACAGATCTTCAGCAAATGCAGGCAGGGTGTGACAGCACTCAGAAAGCACCCCGTTGACTGTCCATCATTAGTCTGCATTATTCAGCAGGGCTCTTGCTGTGTGCTGCCAGTGAAGTAGGGTTCAGTGCTTTGAGAAAAAGGTATCAACACAGTTACAGTTTAAATATCACCCTTTATGGCTTTGTGTGTAGGAGTTTCCACAAATATCACAACAACTGGGGCTACATTTTATGTCTGTGTTCAGGTGCATAATTTATACAACTTCTCGTTTTCCTGTTATGTGAAATTCTCCCATAAATCTTCCTTTTTAAAAAATCTTATTCCCTCTGTAGCTATGGAGAAGCAAATAGAGGAGCTGAAGCAGCAGCTAGAAAAGCAATGTCTGATCAACAAGGAGCTGCAGAGGCAAAATAAGGACCTAGGTGAGTACAACAATAACTATATAAGCTTTAAATATTGTAGAGACTTCATTGTGCAATAGCAGGTTCATTGAGGTGAATATTGGGATATATATAAACACATGAATTAAAGGTGGAGCTCTTAAAGTTCTGAAGGTTGAGTTCAAATTTAGAGAACCAGAATGAGGCCTTCACAGGACTTTTACTTAAGATGTGGAATCAGTGGAACTTAGACAGGTAGACATGGTCAAGACAAACGGCCGAAGCAGTTTGAACAGGAAACTTCATGTGCTCACAGAAACTGGATTAGAGAAGATTCCCTGGTCTGATAAGTCTCCACTTGTGCTGCTTGTTTTGGATGGTAGATGGTCAACATTTCACATCAACATCAAACCATGGATCCATGATCTGGTGATGATGGTGTAATGGCATGGGAGATATTTTCTTGGCACACTTTGGGTGCCTTAGTATTAGATGTGCATTGCTTGCTGACTATGTCCATCCTATTATGACCACATGTCCATCCTCTGGTGGCTAATGTGGCATGTCATAAAGCTCATGTCATCTCAAACTGGTTACTTCAACATGTGAGTTTCACTGTACTGAAATGTCTCGCATGGTCACCTTTGGGATGTGGTGGAATGGGAAAATCATGCCATGGATGACATGTGACAAAATCATGTGATGCTGTCAGGTCAATATGGAATAAAGTCTCTGAGGATTGTTTCCAGCACCATGATGAATCTATGTAATGAAGAATTAAGACAGCTCTGATCCAACCCAGTACTAGCGACATGTACCTAATTATGTGATTGATGAGTGTAAAATGTTGGAGGGATGCAACTAAAATGTTAGACTTTTTTTTTTTCTGATCATGGCCAGAGATCAGTTATTAGCATGGATCAGTTATTAGCATGGCCCCACTGTACATAAAACACAGAGTACACATGTAGAAAACCATGCAGTCACTCATTGGTTTATGGGCTTAAACCAAAATGAGAGATGGATCAGGCTGATAAGTGGATGACATTATATACTCATGAATGGATGACATTACATACCTTTATGACTTGTCAGTCATAAATGTATCCATGCGCAATCCATGCTTTATGTTATTTGTCTTTGATTGTGATCTTAATTGACAAAAGTGACATCAGTATGTGACTCAAAGACTCGAAACCAGTGATTCATAAACTAAACTCACTATTAAGGTATTTAGTGAAGTCATAAATCAAGAGACAACTAGGGTCATTCTAGGGTGATTCATTATGTTTGCATTCAGAGGAGTGGACCCCTGCAGGCCATTAGAGAGAATTTACGTTGGCTTCATGTTTCAGACCCATATCCATCTTTTATATACAAAGCACAGAAATCGTCACTTTTAATGTGTTTTGCACATTTAATATGTGTTTTTTTTCTTCACATTCACAGAAAAACGACTCACCGAGAAAGAGAAACTCCTGCAACAACTGCAGAGTCAGTATCATGATCTCGGTAAGCAGCTCTTCACGGGAACACAGAACAGGGACACATCTACTTATCTACTTACACACATGATTGATGCGATTTCTAATGGCGATCTGTAACCATCCATTTGTTTCTGTTACAGACTTTCCCTCTCAGACCGGTAATGAGATTGAACCTGAGGTCAGGAAGAGCCGTGCAGCTGTCATAGCTTCAGAACCAATCCCGGAGAACCTGGAGATTAAACGGGCGAGGGTGAAGAAAAATGTCAGGTCAGCATCAGCACCTTTCCAACAACTTATATAATACCCAGTTTGTATGTTGTAGATGACTTCTTTGAACTTTCTATCGGCAGTGAGACGAGCCTAATTGTCAAAGCTATCCAGAAGAATGACTTCCTGAGCCGGTTAGATGATGAGCAAATAGCCATGATGGTGGACCTGTTAAAGGTATCTCACTTCAATCCTGGAGATGAAGTCATTCAGGAAGGCTCTGAAGGAGACAGCATGTACATTGTGGCAGGTGGGCACACACCTTAGTATGAATGTCTGTCTTTTTA